>NC_067491.1:9777026-9854526 GCF_947179515.1 Apodemus sylvaticus
TTAAGAAAAACTGCATTTTTTTCACGACATCCAAATAAAGGTGACAAAAAAATCCAAACTGTGGTGTTTATGTGACACAGGACTGAAGAGGAAGATCCACGTGTAAACTCCGCCCTCTTGACCCTTGTGATACTACCACAATTAACTTTATCCACACCACAGTATAACTTTGTTGGAGTTCAGTTAAGTGCCCACTCAATCCCTGTGGTGGTTTGAGTATGTTTGGCCCATGGGACGTGGCACTATTAGGAGGTATGACCTTGTTAGAATAAGTGTTGCCTTGTTAGAGGAAGTGTGACTTGTGTAGGCAGGCTTTGAGGTTTCCTAGTGCTCAAGCTTTGCCCAGTGCAGAAGAGACCCACCCTCCTTCTAACTGCTTGAGAAAGTAAGTCTCCTGGATGCCTTTGGATTAAGATGTAGAATTCTTGGCTCTTCCAGAACACTGTCTGCCTGGGCACTGTCACTTTTCTTACCATGATGAAAATTGACTGAACCTCTGAAACTATAAGCCAACCCCAATTTAATGGTTTTCTTGTAACAGTTGCCTAAGTCATGGTGTCTCTTCGCAGTGATGAAAACCCCACTTCTGGTATCAATTTCTGCCTTAGTTTAGGGTTTCAATGGTGTGAAGAGACACCATAGCCAAAGCAACTCATATAAAGGTGAACATTTAATTGGGGCTGGCTTACAGTTTCAGAGGTTTAGTACATTGTCATCATTGCTAAAAACGAGGCAGCTTGCAGGCAGACATAGTGCTGAAGTAGCCAAGAGTTCTACATCTTGATTGGAAGGAAGCCAGGAAGATTTTCTTCCATAGGCAACCCTGCGAGAGGCTCACTTGCACATTGGGCAGAGCTTGAGCATAGGAGCTTCAAAACACAACTACACAGTAACACTTTCTCCAACAAGGCGACACCTATTCCAACAAGGCTACACTTCCTAATAGTGCCACTTCCAATGGGCCAAGCATATTCAAAACACCATAATCTCCTCATAGTCATAATGTTTTATGACAATAGATCTGTTCCTCCACCTATTTTAAAGAATTAGAATGATGTCATTTGAGGATAAAGACTGTCTTCTTATAGTCTAAATGAATGTACAATTTAGAGACATATGAAAATCTAATTTAATCACTATTTTGTCTCTCCATATCCATAACTTGAGAGTAAAGATTCATGGAAAGAATTTCAGAAAGAATAGGAGTACAAATTTTAAGGCACTACAGACAAACCAGTATCTAATAATGGATCTCCATTCTTGTCCTAAAGCTATTCTCTTGCTGGAATTCAGAGGAGATACAAAATATAGGCTTTGAGTTCATCACACTGACTCAAGTATTCAATTTGAGAGTTTTGAAGGCATCTTGAATTTTCATAAATATGGAAAGGCATTATGCAAGAAGCATTGTTATTGGGTCATTCAAAATCCCATGGAAACAATTACAGTCATTTCAGTTTAAAAGCTTGGTACATCAATCATCAAGAGATGTCATAAAATATTAGACATTGGAGACTTTTCTTTAAAAGAGATTGTCAAAATTTATCCTTGTTAGTAGACTTGTTGAAGACTTGACATCATATCTTCAATTTTTTTCCCTAAAATTATCACATAGTATTCATCTGCTCAGTCCTCATTACAGTGTGTGTATGCCAGAAAAGGGATCAAGATCTAATAAAATATTAGATAAACAGGTATTTTATTCTCTAGTTTGCTTTCCAGCCAGAAATAGAGGCTATTTTAAAAAAATCTTTTATATATGCAGCATGAAAAATACTTAGTGTCAGGATAGATGTGATTCAAATTTTTCTATAGAATTCTACATGGTTTGAAATGAAGTGTGTATATATATATATATATATATATATATATATATATATATATATATATATATTTCACAGAGTCTAAAAATCATCTCATAAAGCACACCCCAGTAGGATAAACTCCTTCTTCCAGTAACTTCTGATTTTAAGCCATGTATTTTAATGAAATTTCTCTATAGAAGAGAGATGATAAGATAGAGATTTAAAGAAAGGATTTAGGTACCATGCCACTATAGAAGCCTCTTCTTCTGATATCATATCTCAAGAAGAAAACAAAGTCATCCATCCTTCTCCACCTTTGTTCTGTCTTATCCCTCAACAGATGGGACAACGCACATTTGTGTTGGTGGCAATCAGCATTACTCAATAAGTTGATGGCTGCTAATGATGTCTGAAAACATCCTGACTAGCTGTCATGAACATCTTATCAACTATTTGGATATCTCTTAGCTCAGTCAAGTTGATGCTTAAAATTAACCATTGTATACTGTGTCAGAATCTGTAACTATAGTTTTCTTGGTCATTTCCCTACCACCATCCCTGCTGGAGACCAAAGCCAGATGGTAGAGTAGTACTCTACAGCCAAGTTTTCTGAATCTCTATCTATAATAGGTATTTTTCAAACACAAGAAGAAAATATCCCTTCACTATGATTATTCCAATCCTTCCCTAAGCCTTCATCTTGCTAAGAAATTGTGTGAAACTGCCAACTACAACATTCAGTGGGTAAGCCAACTTCTCTGAATCTACATTTCCCCCATATAAACTTCCTCAGAATGGGGAATACACTTGATTATAATCATCAAATGTTAACAGCAAGGATTAAACATGGTATAGTCCACATCGAGCATCAGACTATACCATGACTATACTATAATATTCATGATCTTCAACACAGCTCTGATTTGATATGAGGTCAATATTGTTGCATTATAAAGGCTTTTAATCTGTGATTGTCACAAAATAGTTCTAAGTAAGACACAACTGCATCTTCAAAGCTGTTAAATTTACTTTAGATTTTTCCAATGCTTTTCATTTTTAACTTCTGTTGCAGTTTTATGCTTTTGCTTTTTTTTAAGTCTCTGATTTCTTAATGTAGTAGCTCCATATAAATAGATTTTTCTTTCATTCTGATTTTATATAGGGAAAAAAATGTCAGTGAAGCTACCTGAGCTATGCAAATTAGTAAACCTGGAGTGCATGGTCAAGAAAACTATCTTATTCCCAGCTGACAAGAATCAGTGAAAACTCCAAATTAATCTAGCATGCTCTCCACCTATTCTTGAGAAATAATTAAGGAAGGATATATTTCAGGTTTTATGCTTCCTTATCCAAATTATATACAGATGCTGCATGGAAATGTGCTCTTAATAGCTACATTAACTATGATAAGTTCATGCGCATCATTGTCATTCATGTCTAATTAAGCTGAATGCCCAACTGGGAACAGTAAGAACTTGCACATGGCAAGAACAGTGAGTGATGTGCGTCTCCCAGCCCCAGTCCTGACATCTGAATACACAAGGATAGGAGAGAGATGTAAAGGTCGATGTTCCTGATCAAGGGGTAACCATCAGGAAAACCTACCTTAGCGGCAAAACGTAAAGTTACTGGATATGAAAACTTAACGTTCAAAATAAAGTCATCTATGAAATCATAAGTAATGGGAACCAAGAGAAGGCCAGGAATTATATAACATGCCTATACATCCTAGCTAGACAGAATTTTGAAATGAGTATACAAAATTACTTGGTCATAATTTACACCTGTCAGAAGATTAAATTAATTATTTCTCTTTTCTAAAAAGTCATCAGGGTACTATCGAGTTCTTTGTTAAATACTCCGGACAAATATACTTTCAGACTCTATTATGTCCACTGAAGAGGATTGTGTTGCTTGACAAGGCATTGCATCTTTATGATTATATTTCTTCGGTTGCACATTTTATGCTTTCGTTCGATTAAAATTTATACCCTCCAGACTACTCCAATAATTGACCTGAGCTGTCTAGAGCAACTTATCAGGAACCTCAAGGTAAAAGATTGAATGGAAGAAATTGGTAGATATTGTTAGTGAACATATCTTTCCCTTTTGCTTGCAGTTATTTTAATTATAATGACCCCCATTGGGTCATATATTTGAGTATATGGCCCCAATGGGTGGAACTCTTTGGGAAAGATTAGGAGGTATGGCCTTGTTGGATGAAATTGTCACTGTGGATAAGCTTTGAGATTGAAAAAAGATTCCTGTGTCTTCAATGTGCTATGCTATTTCTCTCTTTCTCTTTCTTTCTCTCTCTCTCTCTCTCTCTCTCTCTCTCTCTCTCTCTCTCTCTCTCTCTCTCTCTTTCCATCCCCCTCTCTCCCTCCCTCCACCTCTCTCTCCCTCTCTGTCTCCCCCTCTCTCTCTCCCTCTCTTCCTCTCTTCCTCCATTCTTCCCTCTCTCCCTCACTCCCCACTCTCTTTCTACCTGCTGGTTATAGATCAGATATTAGGTTTCAGCTATTCCTTTGCTCAACCATTCTGAACTCTATCTGAAACCATAAAACTAATTAAATGTTTCTTTTTATGTGTTTCTTTGGTCATGTTATTTTATAGTAGCAAAAAAACCCTGTAACTAAGATGCTTACTGAGGTAGGATGAGCCACTAATTCCTACTAAAAGAGAAAAACACTACTGGGAACCTTAGAAAAGCAGGAGGAAAGGTGTTTATGTTGCCTTGAAACAGTTCTATCAACAGTGACACAATCCCTGCAGTAGTCATGGATCTCAAGACCCAAGAAGCTACATAGTGGGAAAAAAGTAACAGCCAAAAAGAGGTAGGCACATCCTAGCCCAGTGGGAATAAAACAGTAAATTCCCAAAACAAAGGATGAGACTGTTCAGGAACTTTGTGATTCTGGTGTGTATACCCAGTTATAGAGACAGCATTTGGGTCGTTAGAAGGTGCAAGCAATGCTGGGTATGGAGACAATGTGTGTTTAAAATATAGATTTTCGATCCCATCTTTGGGACAGAGTTTCGTATTTATCAAAGGCAAGAGAGGACTTGGAGGTTCTTTGGAGATGAATAGTCTATGGTTAAGATCTCTGTGGTTAAAACAAAAATCTTAGTTAATGCCAGGCCTTTGCCCATTCCAGACATATTTGATTGGCAAGAGATATATAATAATCACTGTTCTAATCTCTTTGGAAGGTTGCAAAGGTTAAATATTAAAATGTATGCAAAGCATTGGTGCTCTGAGTAAAATGACCTATTAACTCATTTTAAAAATTATTTTTAGCCTTTCATTATTATAGACTAGTGATTTCATATTTAATTAAATATTTTATTGAAGTGTGACTATGTTCTCTGTTAGCTCTCATTGGTATATTTTTGCCTATAATGAAAAACACGTTTGATGTGTATGATTAAAAACTTTTAAAAAATAGAATACTGATTTCAGCTTTATCTTGAAAAGTCGCGTACACTGTCATGAAACCATCCCCATACATGCCTCTCTATTTCCGATATTCTATTCTAAATGTAAAATATCTTTGGAAAGGGTTAAAGTGGGTGGGAAATAGGAAAACATGATTTAAAAGTTAGTATGCTGAGGGATAACTAACACTAAAGACTTCTGAAGTCCTGTACAGACTCCCAAACATCAAAGGATACAGCCATTGCTCTTGAAAGTCCTACTAAACTAGACGGTAAGACTCTGCTGAAGACACTGCACACCTGAGTCCCAGGACAGGAAGAAATAAATCTGGTACCTACATGAAGGCTTCATCCCTACTGGCTATCTTTCAATGTTCTAAATGTTCTATACTCATTACTATAGCTATCTTCTAAGAGGCTCTGTCAATGTCTGGCAAATACAGAGGGGGATGCTCTCAGTCAACCATTGAACTGAGCACAGGGTCCCCAATGGAGGAGCTAGAGAAAGCACCCAAGGAGCCCCATGGGAGGAACAACAATATGAACCAACCAGTACCCCCAGAGCTCCCAGGGACTAAACCACCAACCAAAGAGTACACATGGAAGGACCCATGGCTCCAGCTTGAATGTAGCAGAGGATGGCCTTGTTAGACATCAATGGGAGAAGTCCTTGGTCCTACAAAGACTCGTTGCCCCAATGTAGGAGAATGCCAGACGAGGGAGTAAGTGGATTAGTGAGCGTGAGGAGAGAGGATGGGATAGGGGGTTTTCAGAGGGGAAATGAGGAAAGGGGATAACATTTGAAATGTAAACAAAGAAAGTATCTGATGAAAAAAATAAAAAGGTAATCAGCAGTGTTACTAGCTGTGAATCTGCAAACTACAGTAACAACTGGCCTTGCAAGATATGCCTGATGAAATGGTGCCATTATAGAGTAACTGCTAGCTTCTGGTTGAGTACAAAGCCCACTCAACAAGATGGAAATCATGCATGGCATTATTAGCTGGATAGAAAAATCGTGGTCAGCTAAGTGATTGGCTCCCAGGGTGAACAGTACTATCATTCTGCTAATTGATAAACTGCTAAATGATAAAGTTTCCATTAAATTCTTATCTATATCCCCACATCTTAGTGTATAGAAGTGTATTTGCTTTTATTTTTAACAGTTAAAGACCATTAATACAGAGTCCCACAATCGGCCAACATGCAGAAAGTAAGAGCCTATAAAATACTGAGCTCTGAATGAGTCTCGTTGGGTTTGGGAAAGAAGAGCCCATGAATTTGGGAGAAAAAAGTGATAGGGGAATAGAGAAAAATGGAGGAGAGGGAAATGGGAATGACTTTTATGAAAACACATTACATGTGTGTAATTAAAAACAATAGAAATGTTCTTAAAGAAATAATAGAACAAAGAAAATTAAAATCACTTTGAGATTCCATCTCATCCCAGTGATAATGGCTCTAATAAAGAAAAATAGTGGCAACAAATCCTGGTCAAGATGCAAGCAAAGTGGAAAACTCTCAATAGAGTGTTACCATATAACTCATCCATATAGTCCTGGACATATATCTAGGCATCTATATCCTACCAAATTATGTGCATCCATAATTATTGCTACATTATTCACAACAGCAAAGAAATGGAATCAGCCTCATAGTCCATCAACAGAAGAGTGGATAATTAAAATATGGCACATATGAGCAATGGAATTTTAAACTAAAAAATAAAATAAAATTGAGTTTGTGTAGGACAATAGGCATGAATGGAGTTATACAAGCAGCCTCTGCAAGCAGCAGCCAGGATCTGAACAACACCATTTGTTAAATATGCTGTTTCTTCTTCAGTGTGTTTTTGTCTTCTCTGTCTAAAATAATTTTTCCACAGGTGTATGGAAATGTGTCTGGGCTTTCTGTTCAATTCCACTGATCAACATGCCTGTTTTTATGCCAATACCATGCAGTGTTATTAATACAGTTCTATAGTACAACATGAAATCTGGAATGATATTACCTCTAGCAGTTCTTGCATCAGTCACAGGATGTTTTTAAGCAACCGCTGGTTGTTGGTCCACATTAAATATTTCCTTGTCAATTTGTGAGGAATTGTGTTGGAATTTTGATGTGGATTGCATGGAATCTGTAGCTTGCCTTTGCTTTTGGCAGGATTGTGTCTTTTACATTAACCCTATCAATCCCTGAGCACGGGGAAGTTTTCCCTCTTCTAGTGTATTCCTCAATTTCTTTCTTCAGGATCTTAAACTTTTTATTATACAAAATTTTCACTTGCTCCAAGAGTTATCCAAGGGTTTTGTGTGTTGTTTGGTTTTTATCTTTGAAAGAAGGAGGGAGGGAGGAAAGAAAGAAGAGAGGGAAGAAGGGAGGGAGAGAGAACATAAAGTTGAGTAGATCTTGGAGAAATTGGGAAAGGGAAAACATGATAGAAAAATCAAATATTTAGAAATACATATTAAAATGAATGATATGGAATTCTTAGAAAAGCTGATCTAGATATTGTATGAAAATGCCCTCTCTCATAAGCAGATCCCAATTTTAAATGTTGTGTAAATAGAGGGGTATGAGATGTGTAAATATGTATGTATAAATAGAGGGGTGTGAGACAGGGTGTAGGTCATGAAACTAAATGTTAGATCTCAAGAGGGAAGAAAGATGTTGATCAAGATGTGGGGTTGCCCACACATACCACATGGAAACAGAGGACACACTGGCCACAAGCCTGGGAAGTGGACAGGGCAGGAGAGAAAAAAAAAAGCAACAAAAACAATTTTTGTTTGCAAAAAAAAAAAAATAGGTGAAACCTAGTTCCTTGTAGGTTGATTTTAAAAAATAAAATAAAATAAAATAAAATAAAATAAAATAAAATAAAATAAACTAGAAGCATTGCTGAATTTGGTATTTACCACGTACTTTATATCTAACCTGTGGCCTCTCTACTTTCCACCCCTGGTCTTTATTCAAACATTCTTTCCTGTTGGTCTTTTTTCCAAGAATCTTTCCAAATGTGTTTCTGAATGCCTGGATATTTCCTATCTGTGAAACCCTCAAAACAACCACCAGTGTGGTTCTTTCTAAACATTGTATGGCATTGTGCATTTCATTGCACATTGCATACTTTATTGTGTATTAACATTTCATTATGTCACATTTGCTTAATTGTGTATTTCTAAATAAACATACAATGCTTGGCTCTTCATTTTTCTATCTGCTTCACTTTATTTGCTTGAATAAGCGTCAGGAAGAAAGAAACAGGGTAATGAATGATTTCTCATGACCCACCCCCAAACAGAAAGGTCTGTATCAATTGTTTAATTCAGGCAAATATAATTTTTGCCTCACTTTTTGGTATAATATCCTCAATTTTCCACTTCGCTTTCTTGATGTTGAATCGAGCTAAAAACTCTAAGTCTCGTTAGTTCATTTGCAATACGCAATTGCTGCAGGCAAACGTTTTAGATAGCAGAGTGGGCACAATGTCAGCAAGCCCAGGAATTATAGAGTATCTATAGCGAGAGTGATAAATGACTCATGTGACCAATCAACACTCAATGGGACCTCAGCAGGATACTCAATTAGGAGCCTCAATTAGATGCTCAATAGGATACTGACTGTGAAGAATATTCACTAGTCCAACTGGTGATCAAATCTATCATGAATGCTTGGTTGTAAGATCAGAATATGAAACCCCATCATACAGCACTGTGGCAGAAGCATTGTTTGAGACAAATGAACAAATGCAGATGTCTCCTCATTGCTTCCATTCTCTCACTAAAAGCAGAAATTTCTGAGAAATGAGGACTTACACTTATCTTTTCCACTAAGGAGGTTTTCACACCGTGAAAAAACAAGACAAAGGTTGGTGTTGAGCTAGGTCAGTAAGACAAACATTACTAAGATAACCTTCATCTTGCATCAGTTTCCCACACATGTCTGTCTTATACAATCTGCCGGTCCCAGAAGACTGAGCCTCTGTCCTCTCTAATCATTTGTTTTGCTGGTTTGTCTTTCTTTGTTAAGATTAAGGGATAGAGACCACAGTCCTAGACATACCTCTGAGATACTCAGCAGTCAGTCCCTTGTGCAGGTCCCTGTGCTCCACATACTAACCGACATTCTTTTAAAGCAGATAGATAGATAGATAGATAGATAGATAGATAGATAGATAGATAGATAGATAGATGTTAATTTACCATTTGGTCATTTATTTCCAGGATCCAACTCAAAGAAGCTATGAAGACCAAAAAGCAAAAGTCCCCCAGTAGACTAAATATAATAGAAGACTATTAGATTATAACATGAAGACACTATGGAAAAAGGATAAATAGGGAGATTCTGAAAAACCTTTTTATTGAAAAGATACTGAATGAAGGGAGATGTGGAGAACTCACATTTTTTTATTTAAGTTTTTTAAGTCATTTAAATTTAAAAAAATCCCTTTGGCTTATGAGAATGGATAGAGATGTGGGAATGGGGTAGCTCTAAAGCTCAACTTCACCGGTGCGGAAAAGAGCAAGAAGGCAAGAGGAGGCAATATCAGAAAAAATATGGAGGCAGGTCATTATGGGTCATTTACTGTCATGAAGACCTCGCTCTGAGTGGCAGGGAGATTCACAGGCATGTTAGAGCAGAAGGAAGACAGATTGCCTCAGAGTTTATGCTAATCACTCTGGCTACCTCATGGCAGTGTAAGCTTGGGAGAGGCCAGGAAGGAGGGACACAATGGAGCCCTGTAGATTAACTCAGGACAGCAATGTCATTGGTTTATGTGACATACAGGTGGTGAGATGTGGGCAGGTATGGGAAGCAATTTGAAGACATAGCAAGGAGATATATCGATACCTGTCACATGGATCTAAGATGAAGAGAGCTCAAAGGTGACTCCAAAATCTTTGTATCTGACAGATGGAAGAATAGAATTACAGATGAAATACAAAAGGCTGTGCATCAAAGGGAAGGTTGCTGGTTTGTTTGGTTTTGTGTTTGTTTCTCTCTCGGGAGTATAGTTCTAAGAAGTAAGAACTCCATTTTGAGCAAAATATATTTAAGTCCTCTATTAGTTCCCCAAGTAGAGTTGTTGAAATAAGTAATTGAATATACACGTATTTTAAGAAAGCAGACTGCAACTATTGGTTAGATAACTGATAGGACTTAAAGCCACAGAACTAAATAGCATGATTATAAGTGAATGAAGAAAGAAAGGACAGGAATTTAAAGCAGGAACCTGGAGAAGGAGCTGAAACAGAAGCTTCCTTGATGAGACATTCATTGTGTGCTATGCCAAGCAAGCCCTTTGGAGCCAAAGAGGTCCCAGAAAACCCAGTGAGTTTTACATGATTGTTGTATATGGCCAAATAGCAGTCAGTTTTCATCTTACTTTATCAGTTAACAGTATTTGCCCTAGTAGGTAACACACTTTGTGATGATAAGTGCATATATATTTGCTTAGAGTATACTACATTATCTATTTGTATTCTGCTATTGTTTTTTTTCTGCCCCAGTGCTTAGTTTCTTCTCTTTCTCCTGCCTCTTGATGCAGGCAGAGCCTGGACCCACTATTTATCCATCTTTCCCTCTCTTTCCTCGGAAATTGGTACTAGGTTTGTAGGATATTGATGTGACAGAATTGACCATGTTTTGGAGAGGATTGCAGAAGAACTTTGGGAATTGGGCTAGAAAAGCCATTGACTGGTAGGAGCTTAATGAGCTGTTGTGGGAACTTAGATGGTAATTCTAAGACCAGTGAAGATTGATGGAGGCTTGTGAAATTTCAGAGGAAAAATTTTTAAAGTCCCTCGAAGTCTCTCTCAGGGCTATTCATGTGATATTTTAAGTTAAGAACCACCAAAGTGAAACCTTTACTTTGCTGGGACAATCATTATTGGTCATCAAGAGGTAGGAAATTGAGAAAAGACCAACACCATTGAGGATTTTCAATCAGAAAGGGTACATC
Organism: Apodemus sylvaticus; assembly: GCF_947179515.1. Classification (NCBI taxonomy): domain Eukaryota; kingdom Metazoa; phylum Chordata; class Mammalia; order Rodentia; family Muridae; genus Apodemus; species Apodemus sylvaticus. Next base: position 9,788,235 of record NC_067491.1, read on the forward strand.
ATGCAGAAGCCATGGTCAATGTGGAGCCAAACTTATACCTTGTACTGACAGCTGAACATGGTATTGTACAAGAGTTTTTCTGGTGATACTGGTTTTGAAGTCATGAAAATGTCATACAGAGAGGTGACACTTGGCACTATGTGACAATGTTAGAATCCCTGAAGACAGTCTGACTGATACAATTGCTTAAGATACAGGGTAGTCTCAGTGGAAAACTAAGCATTTTTAGAGATGTCAGTACCCTGGACTGATTACCAAAGACGTTAGCTTTGGATCAAAGCCAGTCTGAGGCTATAAAATATACTGTGTGTGCTTTGATCAGCCTTTGGGAGCATAGGAGTTCATTAGTCTCCAAAATGTGGCATGGAGCTTTTGGGGGGTTTTGTTGGTCCAATTGTGGCTGTGACCCAGTTCTTTTCTCTTGTAACCAGGAAATATTTAACTTTTGTTTTTATTTTATAGAAGCATACAGCCATGAGAAGTTGTGTATTTCAGAGAAATTTCAAACATTTCAAGAGATTTTTGAATACTTTAGAGAAACATTGGATATTTTAGAAAAGCTTAGAACTTTGAAACATTGAATTTTAAAGTGTTCAAGTTTTGGTGGTGTTTTATATCATGTTATTAATATGAGGTCTCAAAAAGGAAAAAGAAAGGAAATGTTATGGTTTAACTTGTATGTCAGGTTGACAAGGAGTCAACAGTGCTGGTTATTGTTAGGTCAACTTGATACAAGCTAGAGTCATTTGGAAGAGAGAAGCTCAACTGAGAAAATACCCAACCAGATTGCCCTATGGGCAAATCTGTGGTACAGTTTATTGATGGATAATTGATGTGGAAGAACACAGTTCACTGTGCTAGTGGTTCCTGGTCTGGTGGTCCTAGGTTGTAAAAGAAAGCAGGCTGAACAACACATGAGGAGGAAGACACTAAGATACACTCTTCCATGGCATCTGCAAGAGTTCCTGTGTCCAGGTTCCTGCCTTGAGTCCTTGCCCTAACTTACCTGGATCATGGACTACAAGGTGTAACATGAAAACCTTTTCCCCTCAAGTTGATTTTGGTCATGGTGTTTTAGTACAGCAATAAAAATACTAAGACATTGGTTAGGGGAAGAAAATATCTACTATAGGAATACATGCTGATGCAAGCAAAGGAAGACCACTAGAAATAGCTCACTGAAAAACAAGAGGCTAAGTAAGTGCATCATGCATCTATAACATCAGCACTGAATCCAGGGGAAACAGACAGTTAGATCCCTGGAGCCCAGTGGCTAGCCAACTGAACTGAGCTGGTGAGTTCCAGGTTCAGCAAGAGACCCTGGCACAAATGATAAGGTAGGAAGAATAATGAAAGATTAGTGTTGACTTCTAGACTCCACAAGTGCCCACACATGCAATTGCCCATACTTCCCATGCACACATTCAAATATACACACAGATACCACTGAGGGGCTACAAATTAATTTATTCTGATGTACTAGTAGTATTCCAAAGTTCCCACAGTGGTAAGAATCATTGCTCTATTCTTCACAAAAAGAATGTTAGGCGTTGGCTGATGGATGGTAGGTGTGTTGGTGGAATAGTGAGTTCTTTATAGATGGCTCTGGTTTTTCTGTAGAGCAGAAAGTAGGGTAATAAAGGAAGAATGAAGGTAAGAAAGAAATCCTGGTCTTTGAAAAGGGAGGAATGGTGAAATTAGCACATAAAGAGTAAAAGACTAAACAAACTAGTAAAGAAAAAGTGTTAATGCAAAAGGGTATCAGGGTCATTTAGCCACAAACTCAGTGAGGACTCTCAGCCTGTTTTCCTGAAACCATTAGCCTCTACACAGTGGTTCTCAAGCTGTGGGTCACCATCCCTCCATCCCTTTGGGGGCCACATATCAGACATTTACATTATGATCCGTAACAGTAGCAAAATTACAGTTATGAAGTAGCAATGGAAATAATTTTATGGTTGGGGGGTCACTGAAAATCACTGTTTTACACTGAATAGTTGGGTTTAAAAATGGTTGAGCGTTTCTGAGTGAATACAGAAAGCCAAGGGAAGCAAGAGTCACATATAGGTACAAAGCAGTTACTGTGTGGTGAATCTTAGCTAAGAAAGCTTCAGAGAAAACCGTCAACATCCCTGTGACATTCTTCAGCGACTACTAAAGATCAATCCTAAAATTCATTTGAGTACAAAGCGCTCTGAATAAAGCAATCACGAGTAAAGGAATAACGATGGAGATATGATAATGTCTGCTTTCTTGTATTCAATAGGTGGTTTTTTTTAAATCCTTGTATTGACATAAAAAGAGACACATAGTCTATGAAAATAGAGCAAGCAACCCTAAAATAAACTCATGTAGCTAAAGCCATCTGATTCCCAACAGAGCTGTCAAAAACATACACTGGAGAAAAACAGAAGCTTCAACAAATGGTGCTATATATATAAATGGGCCATGCACATAGAGGAGCCTAAAACTAGATCCGTATCTCTTACCCTATAGAGAAATCAATTGAAACTTGATCAAAGACCTTAACATAAGACTCAACAACTTGAAACTACTAGAGGAAAAAAAAACACTTCAAGATGTAGGCATAGGCAACAACTTTGATAACTTAGAAAATAAGTCCAAAAATTAACCAATAAGATTGCTTGAAATGGAACAGCTTCTTTACAGCAAAGAAAATGATTAACAGAAGGAAGAGACTAGCTACAGAATGAGACAAAGCCTTGTAGTGGGAAATTGTTAAAATATGGCACCGCCCTGCCAGGCCTCTGCTCCAAGTGCTGGCGAGGTCCCATTCTCCTGCCCAGCACCTGCTACTTTCAAGTATCCGGTAGTGCATGACTCTTAAACTTGAGTAGTTAACCAAATATATTTAAGTATATGTAACTCCCAACTACATAATGCCAAATTACAGTGATAAAGTTTTACCCCAATATTTCTAACCTCTCAGTACACCAGAAACACATCTGATGCCATCTCATGATCGTTGCTACCTTGTTTACCATAGTCAAGGTTTAGAATTAGTCTACATGCCCAACAATAAATAATAACAACATATGGAATATAAACATAATGGTGTTTTACTAAGCCATAGGAAAAAAATGGAAGCATTAATTCACAGGAAATGAAAGGAAGTAGCGATCAATGTGTTAAATGAAGTCAGTCAGACTCAGAAAGACAAAGACTAATATCATATGCTTTCTCCCATATGCTAAACTTACACTTAAAGTAAAGGGGTTACTATAAAGAAGAAGAAAGAGAAGAGTTTGGAAGATGGTGCAAGAGTGGGCAATGGGGTAAATATCATCAAAGAATGGGATATTCGTGTGCTGTTCTAGTGTGCTTTTCACCCCTGTGCTAAGGCAATGGCCAAAGCCAGCATGAGAAGGAAAGAGTTTAGTTAGCTCATAGACTTCAGTCTACCATTGAGAGTAGGCAAGGCCAAAGCTCAAGGCAGAAGCTTGAATCAAAAAACATGGTGGAATGCTACTTACTGGCTTGATCCCATGGCTGGTTCACTTAGCTTCCTTACTTAATTCAAGACCTGGGTGGTGCCAACCCAGTAGACATGGCCTTCCCACATCAATCATTAGTCAAGAAAAATGCTACATGGACATGTCCACAGGCCATGCCGATGGAGGTACTTCCTCAGCTAAGGTTCCATCTTCCCCAGCGTTGACAGCTGAAGATTAGCGACCATCTTACAAACAAATATCACTATCGAACCATAACCTTCATATGTGAAACCCTAGAACTCAATTGACTATCAGTATAAAATACAGTATAAAAAAATTTCAAATGTTGCAGTCTTTTAAAAATTCCAACAATTTGAAAGTTAAAGTTCTCTTTAAAGTTCCAAAGTCTCTTAACTTTGAGCTCCTATAAAAATCAAATAATAAATTAACAAGTTAATTACTCTATTTCTCCAAGAAGAGACAAGGCACATTTACAATCAGATAGAGTAAAATCAAATGCCAATTGTACAAACAGCTCAGTAGCCAATATCTTGCACTCATTTTTTAAATATATATAATATATATTTAAATATATATAATATATATATATATATTACACACACACACACACACACACACATATCTGTCTTCAGACACACCAGAAGAGGATTGGATCCCATTGCAGATGGTTGTGAGCTACCATGTGGTTGCTGGGAATTGAACTCAGGACCTCTGGAAGAGTAGTCAGTAATCTTAGCCACTGAGCCATCTCTCCAGCCCCATTTTGCACTTACTGGTGGCCTGACCTCTTGTGCTGCAAGGACCTCTCTGGCTCTGCGGTCCACAGAACATGTCCTCTTGTCTCAAAGGCTTAGGCAAACTGCACTCTGCAACCTCAGCTGTCCTTTGTGTGATCCCGGTAGGTATCTCCAGGATGTTGTTGTCTCCACTGCAGTTGGGCTGCACATTCACCAGCATCCTCTCCCAGTTTATCAAATTGCTAGCTTCAGCAGTTCGCCATGATTCAATCCTGCAGCTTTCGTGCTGCCAAAATCAGGACCACAAGGGAGATGTTTGCACATTACCAAGTCCGGCTGACAGCTTGAGATACAGCCTTGGCCCCTTTGGACCACAGTTTCTGCAATGCTGACCTAAGAAAATACTTCCCAGAACATTTCACCTCAGTGATGCTGGTCTCATTAATCACAGTTGATTCTTCAGCCCTACACGAGCGACTCTGATAAAGGCTTGGCTCCCTGCTTCACATCTCCATTCTCTGCGTTTCCTTCAGCATTCTTATCTTACACATTTCCACAGAATAGTCCTTAAAGTTCTGAGCACTTGAGGGCTTTTCCAGCCTAAAGTTCCAAGCTTCCATATACCTCCCAAAAGCAATATGGTCAGTCTGTCAAAGCAATACACCATGTTTTTGGTACCATTTTGCATGCTAGTTTGCTTCTCTGTTGGTATAATACAATACCATGGCTGAAATCAACTTGAGAGAGAAGAAGGTTTATGTGCGCTATAAACCAAGTGTGTCATGAGGGGAAACCAAGGTAAGAAATCAGAGAGTGAAAGGCAGGAAAGGGAGCAGAAATGGAGAGGTGAATACAACTCGCTGTACAGCTTCTTCTGGTTTACTTGCCTAGATTTCTTGTACAGTCCAGCACCATCAGCTCAGGGGTGGCATCACCCACAGTAGAAAAGAAATCAAAAGATCAGAGATGAGCAAGCTGAAACTGTAATTATGTGCAAGTTGAACTTAGTAGTGATGTACAGGACAGATGACGACCAAGGCCAAGAAGGACTCAAAGAAATAAGTTCTGAGCTTATGAAGTCTCCAAAGAATTATCTGCATACATATTTAAATGCCTTTAATTAAAATGTGAATAAAAATGGATAGTAAAAGAAGACAAACACCAACAAATATGGAAGAATAATTCAAAGGTACATTGATAGGAACATTGACGTGTAGAAGATCATGAAGCCTGTTGCCATATGAGTCAAAACTTGGGTGTGTCCTAAGAGTTTCAATAGTAACAAGAAATCTTCGTTTTGTAAGACTGATGATGGATGCCAGAGGGAAGGAGCTTAAGATATCTTGGAGGGAAGCAAGGCTCACTGAGGGCCTGCACTATTAATGGGTACAAGAGGATGGAGACTGTTTTTAGAGAAGAGATTGGCGATCTGTGACTGGGGAGGTTTATAGAGGACCTTGAGCATGGGCAAAGGAAAGGATGGGTTGATGGATAGGCATGAGAGAAGAAAACAGAACAGAAGTCAACACTGGGAGGAGCTGGGATGTGGGAGAAGCATGCGGTTTCTCTTGAAGAATAATTAGAAAGGAATCTAGGGAATTTAGGGCCAGCCCTGAGGCTTCACCATCACTACAGAACGTGGAACATGGAAAAAGAATCTAGAGTTTTCTCTTAACCCCTTAGGAAGATTCAAGAGCCTAAGGATAATGAAGTCCTAATTACAGTGCACAGACCCCTCTTGACCCCTCTTGACCCCTGATGACTGGATAGACCTCTAATGGAGGCATGGCCTCAGCCCAACTCTTGGAGGAGTACAAGCTCTACCTTTACATTTTAAGATATATTTTTACTTTAAGGAAAATGCATAATATCATCTTAGAAAATGAAGGTGAGGATCACAAAGAAGGGATTTCAGAACTTGGGAAACACAGCATTTGAGTTTAAATCTCTAGTAACCACAAACCAGACCCATAATTTCCAAGGCCGCCTTTGCCAACTGCTCACTGACCAGGATGGCCTCAACAAGATTTTTGATCAAAGTTGTTCCTCAGCACACCACTGTTTATGTTATTCAAATCTCTGGTATATTATTCTGTAAAGGTTAGGATATTAGTAATTACAATGATAATGCTAATTTCATGAAATAGGTTATAAGGGGTATGGGGTAAGAAGACCTCAAAACTGGACAGAAAATTCAGTATTGTAAGACAAACTGAGGGTAAGACTACAGAGGAAGGACAACAAGCACACCTTCATCAATCCTGCTGCAAAGGAGGCAGCAGGAAACAACACACTACTACATCAGTGGCATATGAAAAGAAATATAAACCCACCTGACAATTCCTTGATGCCAAAACCATGCAAAAGCCCATTGGAATAAAGAATCAGTCTTGATAAGGAAAGAGAAAACAGAAAAACCTTGAATCTATTTACACAAAGTAGACTTACATTTTAAGCCAGAATTGACTGTATAACCTCAAATTGGAAAGATAATGCTCATCTCCCAGAGTAAAACTGAAACCCAGAGAGATAAACTATACACAGATAAGGATACCTACATCTTTGTGCTCCTGATTACCAAGGAGCCCCAGCCACTCACTGTAATAATGGTAGGAAGCACACACTAAGTACTTACTATAGTATCTCGTAAGCTCTCTGCTTAAAGCTTTTTACATATGTTATCACAATAATTGTGCAGTGTTATTTGTTCTGCTTACCAAAAAAGACAGCTCCTGTCTACTTAAAGCAAAAACCAAGATTTGAGCTTCTGAACACAAAGCTCCACCCCCAACTGTCACTCTCTACAGTCTCTACCTAGAGGTACCACTATTCATGCATTCAGTCATTAGGATAATAATTGAAAACACGCGACTCAGTGCCTAGTTCAAGCAGAGTTATTTCTTCACCAGAGTTAAGTTCCTTGGGATCTTAGATCTCAATTTCAGACGTTTTGGTTTCCTCTTACAACATTCTGCCCGGGGAAGGCGGTAGCTAATTCCCCCGTGAACAAGCCACACTGGCAGTCCAGTTTGTCAGATGCCAGTGAGGCACAATAGCACCCGTGGGAGCAGCAGCTCCTTGGATAGCCTTGTTGTTAAATCCCCGGGGGATCTGCGGCAGCAGTAATTTAGTACCCTCGTCTTTACAAATGCAGAGAGAACCTGTCTCCCACTGAAGTCAGATAATAGCTGGTTTCATAAAATAAATGACTATCCAAATGGATGCGGGCTCATTTATTTCCTTGTACTGCATGTCAAAATAGCTGAAGAAATAGTGGTGTTCAACAACTCTCCACTCCTCAAGCTACCATCAGTCTAAATACTATCATAAATAATTATAGCTTCTCATGAGGTATTCTGCAATTAAAGTACATTATCCTTTTTCTGTTCAACTTTAGGATTACTGGACTCTGATCCATCCTGTGCGTGTTGTCTTTCAACACCCATAATTAATCCCTGCTATGAGCACACCAAAACTAATCCTTGGTCTGTAGCCTTGTATTTTATATTGGAAATCTCAGATACCTTCATTCATCTTTTTAACACATATGAAAATGGTTTTAGGTGTAAATATGGCCGGAATCCAATCCAAAGCAACGTGATAAAGAGGGCGCCGTGTCTAATTGTATGCTTGGTGAGCATGTAACACTGACCAGCTGCTGTGAAATTGGATACCTTTTAATGCCTTTCTCTAATAAGTATACTCTATGAAAGCCATGAATGAGGAAGCCACATTCGAACCATGTAAACTTTTGTTGCAGATTACCTTTGCTCTTTGGTGAAACTCCACACAAGGCACAAAACCTTGGATCTGCTCTGCTTGTCCCAGTAGTTTCAACACTCACAGGAAAAGAACTATTTCGTGTCTAACATGGATGGCACAGCAGAACTTTAGCTGCCCGTATCCCTGGAGTTCATGCCATTTTCTCATAAGAAGTTTTTCTATAAAGTGCATAGCTGGCTTATAGAGCAGATTTATCAGATGAATGATCTTTGGGGAATCTTTTGGAATACAAAAAGTAATATACATAAGATCAATTATTTTTGTATCAGGGATGTGTCAAGAAATTTCTATACCTAATAAAAATTATATGTCTATAGAGCTCTTGCTTGCCTACAAACCCTCTTTAGAAGATCATTCTATTTTACCAGTATTTACATTTTTGATAAATTTCATAACCAGACATAAATGTTCACAGTTACTTAATACTTTTCATATCGGAGCTACATCAAATAGAATTAGGCATCACTTCTGCAACTAATTTCCTTATCCAACTAATTTCCCATACCAAAATAAGTTAAAAGTATGTGAAAATGATGCATGAAGAAAAATAATTTGTATATTTTGCTGCTAGAAGAAAGGCCTCTGGCCACAAAAGTGGCCCTCTGATTCCAGATTAACACCGCTTACAGAAATCAGATAGCTACATTCCGTTTCTATTGAGGTCCACTGGCTCTTTAGGTGAACACGGTAAGGATGGAGGCTTCAGAAGGCTTAGAAAGCAAGGAGCTGAAGGGAAACGTGAAGAAGGAATGGTGAGATTAGCAAGGAGAGAAATATCCAACCTCAAAACATGCGTTGCTCACTCAGGATGCCTCTGGTTTTCCTGATCCAAACAACTCCACAAACCTTCCCAGGACCATGGGGTCATTTTCTTAACATGTTAGGAGGGCCCAGAGGAAAGGATTCTACATGGAAAGTTCTTTCCTATCTTATACCGCCATCAAGTCCAATATTAGACAGTTGTAACCTTCTTTGAGCCACAAGTGGATGTCTCCTGGGCCGAGAGAAGGAAGAAAGCCAAAGTAGTTAAAGGTAATCATGAAAGGACGCAGAAGACTGAGCTTATCCAACTGATATTGTGTCAAACCTCCTCCAGTCCAATCTACTTCCAGGCTGCTTCATGTGGTCTATCCAAGTCAACTGAAGAGAGTAATGAGGTTGAACCTCCTTTGGTCTCACTCCCATATTTATCCAGAAACTTACTGCATCAAGAAGCTCAGAGGGGGATAATAATTTTCAGTCAGATACAATGAGTTCAGACACAAATTGATTATCTAAAAATGCTTAAACACAACTTTCTTAGCAGCTCTGAGCTGTAGTCTCCACCATTAGATAATAACTGCCTATGACCTCCAGAGGGTTAAATATGATATCCAGAGGGTTAAATATGATAATGTATAGAGCTACTAGTGCACAGTTTAAACAGGAGTTGTAAAAGTATGTTTTCTATTTAGGCTATTATTACCCAAAATACTTTAATGCCAGCAGCTGTTACAACAGAACTAGATATAGTGAGAATGATCCCAACTTTCTATTGAATGCTTTCTATGCTAAGCACTGTGTTAGGTACAGGAACACAGCATTTTTCAATATCATTTAAACTCCATAACATGGATATAATTAACAGAAAAAAATATGCCTAGTAAGTATTATCTCAGAAAAGGTATACATGAACAAGCAGATGAGAGTCTATCCATGTCTTTGAGTAAGAGGTCTTTCCCAATCAGCATGCCATTTGATTGTCATAATTTTCACAGTGCCTATTGCATTATATCTCCAGCTATGTAATAATACATTCTGCTTATGCAGCATATCTGAGACTTAAAAGTAAGAGATATTTTTGGAACAAATAAGCTAATCTGTACAGATATATCCCCATAGACGATGCTGCTCATGCCATAATGCTCTCAAATAAACACTCCTCTTCCCAATTTCCCCTCGGCTGTTGAAGCAAACTGCCTGACAGAAAGTAACTTGGAAGGGGGAAGCAGTGACCTGAATTCCAACCTACAGTCATCATTTCAAGGAAGTCAGGGCAGGAACCCAAGCACCTAGTTAAATAACATCCACAGTGAAAATCAAAGAGAGAAAAAAAAACCCAAACTTGCTTGGTAGATTGTTACTTCTCAGCTACCTTTCTCCCCTTACTGTTTAGAAACCGCTGCCTGGAGAACACTAACATATCTTCTTATATCCATTCAAACTAAGACAGTCCCCAAGAGACATGTCCACAGGCCAACTTGAGCTAGGCTATTCCTCATTAAGACCCTCTTCCCAAGTGATTCTAAGTTGTGTTGAGTTGATAGCTGAATTCAACCATCACACTCACCTAACCAAAATTCTGTGGATCAGGATTAAGTAATATAGCAGATATTGGATAGGAAGGCTGGCCAGAACCTCTGGATTTCCCAGAAAGTCCTCAAGAGGACCCAGGGCCAAACCTCCCATCCAGAGGAACTCAGAACCACCAGAATAAAGCCTGGTTTTCCTCAGCAGTGATGACAGCAACAGACATTCTCAGGAAAGCAGATAAGAATCTGTTCCCGAATCAATGTTGGATACAGACACCAACGAAAATTACATTCAGTGCCTCAGAAAGCAATCGAATTCTGGCATGAGTACCGGGCCCTTCCTCTATCTCTATAATCTGAAAACCTGGACTCTGGAATTTAATATAAGATTAACCCCAAAACTATTAAACACACACAAATGAGATGCTTGTCATGGACATTTGATCTGAACTTTCCAGATGTATCTTCATGCTGTTTGAGGCACTTTATACAGGTCCTTTTCTGTATCTCAGAAGTTTTACTTAAAACTCCAGAGCAGGAGGCAGAGACATAGTCGGTAAGGTTCTTGCTGTGCAGGCATGAGAACCTGAGCATGGATCCTCAACCCCAACATACAAGCCAGACATAGTCGGAGTGCAGGCTCATCCATAAATCCAGTGCTGGGGAAGCAGGAACAGTTGGATCTCTGGATCCTACCAGCCTGCCAACATAGGCAGGAGAGTAGACTTGGGGGTCACTGAAAGAACCAATCTTAATATATGAAGTGGAGAGTAACAGAGGCCGACAGAAACTGTCCACATACACACACACACACACACACACACACATCTGTAAAAAAGACAAAGTTTCTTGCCAGAGAATGCCCCTCACCACCTGCCCTTATAATAGTTAAGCCTGGGAAAGGGAAGTGTAAAGGCTTGAATCTAAGTAAACAGTAGATTTTCAAGTCCTCCTTCCCTTTGAAGAAACTAGTTTCATAACCGCTTTCCTACCATATCTACATATTTACATGCTTAGCACTTTAGGAGAAGCATGCTTAATGTCTAAACTAAAAAACACCTACATGTCTCAAAGCACATGAGATTCATGATAGCTTGAAACCATTTGACTGGATTGATCGTGAACTAAGCTTAGTGTGGGTATAGGAAATAGTTACTAACTAAACACCATAGCCACTGATTAAGTACAGGAGAGAGGGAAGGAGGAGGAAAGGGAGGAGAGGGGAAAAGGAGAGGGAGAGAGAGGGAGAGGAGGGGGAAGGCAAAGTCCCACAGGCAAAGCTAGGGTTTCACTGATGTATCCTCACCCCTAGGAAATGCTAATTTGACAAGAGTTTGCTTTATTTTTAGAAGGTCTGGTCTTGACAACACTCTCCAGAAATAATTATTCAATAGTGAATGCCAAGAAGCTCACATCCAAAGTGATAAGAAATATTTTAAGCTACCTTTCCCAGAAATACAATCTGTTTCTCAATTGATAGGAATTCATCACAGGCAACTGCTTCTATCACAGTTCTTCAGAAAACTCCGCCATGCTCTACTTCATCAAAAGCCACCAGAGCAAGCTTCCATATAATCCTTCAATCAAATACATAATTCTGCTAGCTAGTTATAAGTTTATAAACCCCTTACTAAGCCCCTGATGTGCAATGTCACACCAATTTTTCAAAGTCCTTCCTAAGGAACAGAAACTCTAATTATTGCCGCACATCCACTTTCCTTGTGATATTTTTAGAAGTTTAACATGAACCACAGTTTTAAGAAACAATGTAAATTCTTTAGTTAAAAGTACAGTCCACAGAACTCAAAAAGTTCAACAAGCTGAAGTGCCCAAGTGAGGACACCTCAGTCCCACTTGGGAGGGAGAAGAAAGCAGTCACAAGTGGGGAGAGAGGGAGGGATCTGGGAGAGAAAGTAGACTGGGTGGGGGGAGTAGGGAGGAGAGGGAAACTTGATCTGATTTGGGTGAGGGAAAAGGACTGAAGCCCTGGGGGCCAGCAGAAAGAATGGAAACAGGCAACCTTCCAAGACAGGAGGTGGGGGAGGGCCCTCCAGAATGCACCAGAGACCTGGAAGGTAAAAGACTCTCTGGACTCAAAGGGGAGGGACCTTAGATAAAATGCCTGATAGTAGGGAGAAGAAACTTATAGAGCCCACCTCCAGCAGGAAGACAGGACATCAAATGAGGGAGAGGGGGGGGCCATCCCTCAGTCACAACTCTGACCCATAATTGTTCCTGTCTGAAAGAATTACAAGTATGGAAACGGGTCCAATGAGAGGCCCAAAGTGGGATCCAACTCAAGGGAAGGGCCCAAGGCCTGACACTATTTCTGAGGCTATGGAATGCTCACAAAAAGGGACCTAGCATGATTGCACTCTGGAAGACCCAACAAACAAATGAGTCAGATGCTGATATTTGCACCGAGCCAATAGACAGAAGTAGCTGTACCCTGTTGTTGAATTAGGGAAGGCTGAAAGAAGCTGAAGAGAAGGGTGACCCTGTAGGAGGACCGGCAGTCTCAATTAACCTGGACCCCTGAGATCTCTCAAACACTGGACCACCAAACAGGCAGCATACATCAGCTGATATGAGGCACCCAACACACATACAGTAGAGGACTGAAGGGTCTGTGTTCATTCAGAGACGATGCCCTCAAGAGACTGGAGGCCTCGGGGAGTTTAGAGGTCAGGTGGGGCGGGGGTGGGGACATCTATGTGGAGACTGGGCGGTGGGAGGAGGTATGGGATGTGGAACAGTCAGAGGGTGGAGGGGGGAATATGGAGTGTAAAAAATAATTAATTAGTTAATTAATTAATTAACAAGAAATAAAAATAAAAAATGGCAGGCACTTCTTGAAACAGAAATTTGAAACTAAGAGAATCATTTTTAAAAGACTGATTTGGAGAGGCTGAACAGGAATCTCTGGATGAGAGTTTGTACTGCTCTTCCACAGACTGGAGATCAGTTCCCAGTACCCACATTGGGTACCTTACAACTGCCTAGGATTCCAGCTCCAGAGGGAACCCCACACCCTCTTCTGTCCTCTGTGAGCATGATACACACATGCACATAACCACACAGACACAAAGTGACACATAACTTTAAAAAATTAAATATTTTATCAAATTATTTAAAAACAAAATACCAAGATAAAGAGAATTTTAAAGTGGGGAGCCTAGCAGCCCATCTCTTAAGGAGTGCCAAGATCTCAGCTAGCTAGGATTTCAACTTCCAGATCTATACAGAAGGGGAAAGTGTGGTCTCTGTGTCCTCCATAGACTGATTGTGTGGGGGCAATCTGCAATGCACATAAAGTTATGCAATGTTATGGTCAAGTGCATCTTCATGTGAAAGGGGATGACCAGGAAATACATTTTGCACCCACTGCTACATCATTTGTGATTATTCTCTCTACCACTAGCATCAAAGCAGTCAGATATAAATCATTGTCCTATGTAGAACCAAAAAAAAAAAAAAAAAAAGAAAGAAAGAAAAAAGAAAAGAAAGGGCATATTTCTGTTATGTTGATATCATTAGAATTAACTTTAACTTTTTAGTGCTTTGCATGCTTTAAGCAGCATGGATATGTAGTGCCACAGAAATGTTAGTGAACCCCAAAAAAACAGACAAGAGCTGATCTGATGCAAATCGCAACAGGGCCTTTATTCACAAGCTGGAGTTTGGGCTCCCTGTCTGCCAGCCCTGACACTGCAGGCTGACTTTGATGAAAAGGAGCCCAAACTTTTATGGGGACAATCCGGGCAAGGCTCTACAAAAAAGAAGCAAGCGGGGGGTTGGGGGGGTGGTCAGTGAGTGTGTAAGCATCTAACTGGAGAGTTACTATGACCTTTAGCATAATTGGCTGGTGCTGGAAGTCAAATCATAAACTTTAATTTCTGTTTCCCTCTATATTGGTGGTCCTTAAGTGGGCTTGTTGGAAATTAACCTGGAAATGCTAAATTGTTGGGGGAGATTAACCTGGAGACGCTGTTCTCTTAGGGTTAGCCTAGAAAATGGAGGTAGGCTTGGGTTTTATTGGGAGGTAACTTGGAAACTAATGCCTGTTCGTTTATCTGGGTTCAAGTTTTCTAAAATGGAGTCTGAACTGGAAAGATTTGGGCTCTCATACACATCCTACTTTACCCTGTAGTTTTGTGAATTTAAACACAGAGGAAAGTGTTCTGGTGAAAATTCTGATTTTGAATTGAATGAGCAACCACTACGTTTTGAGGATTCAGTACAGGAAAAAATGTTTAAATATATTACTAATAGCATTTATATTGATCTCATGTTCACCTAGTAATACTACATGAGTACACGTTCAGTTCAAGGTGAAGTTGAAATCCCTCTATCAAGCTATCATTAACTCAGGGACCATATTATAATACATATACATAATAAATAGTATACATCATTAAAAATTATTTCAACCATTTTTGCTTGCTTTTTAATAAGTCAACTAGATAATTTTAAGTTCTGTGTTTGTGTTGTATTTTATTGGACAGTCGACTAGGGGTAGGGAAGTTTAGGTTTTCACCGGAATTAAATCTTGTCACATGTCTCACCACAAGGTCATTCCGCCACAACTGGAAAATAAAAATATACTGAGACCACGTTTCCTCTCTGCCAACCTGCATGAGAACATCACACTCCCTCTGCTCATTAGACAGTGTAGTCTTAGAACTCTGATCTATTTCCCACTCATTCTAATCTCTCTCTATTTAGGGCAAATGCTCTAAGGTCAGGTCTCTAATCCTGGAAAATTCAAGGTGTTCTCCTTTCTTTGCTTTATGGTAGATGAATGACATCAGTGTGGCTTTGCTTTGGACTTCCCCATTTTGAAGCAAGGATGTGTCATTCATTTTAGCATCCCAAGAGTTGAGCGCAAGTCCCAAAGGATGGAAAACTTCAAAACTCCTTGCTGGAGAGGAAATGAACAGAACGCATGAACGTAGCACACATATTTTAGCAACATATAAAGGGGAGCTTTAGGAACATCCCCATTTATACAACCATGAGACACCCAGGAGCCTCTGCTGTCTGGAAAGCAGTCATGTCATTGGGGAGAAAGGGGAAAACAGAGAAATTCACCAAGAATCACTGAGTACCTGGTATGTTCCAGAGACAGAATCTACACAAGAATTTTTCTTGTTATAACTTTTAAACAACTAGTGAGATCTGTCATTGCTCCCCCCACTCCATCCCCACCTCACACTGCTGTGAGTAGCTTTTATAAATTTGTTTTCAGATTTACCAAACTCCACAGTATGGGTTCTGTTATTATTACCCCCTTCAACAAAGCAAAGAAATAAAGTAACTGGCATGTGATTACAGCATTCACCAGGGTTAAATCCAAGATTAAAATTCAGGACCATAGTATTTGAGATCTGAATTAAGCATGTTCTCAATGCAGAGGACTTCTCATACAAACAAAAAAAGCTCCAGCCTCAAGAAAAGTCACTCAGAAGTAAACCTTACCTAAAGACATGGAAGGACACATGATATACAGTTCACCTGTTATATTCTGTTTCAATAGATAAGCTTAGAAATATAGACTAAAAACAATAGTCAAATATATAACAAACCATTTGAAAGACTGACTAATATATTTATAATGGTTACATTCACATAAAGCACTAAACCTAGAAGCAAAATGTTATACTGCTCAATGAACTATGCTATAAAATGCTTTAAAAGCAAGCAAATGATTATCACAAATAACAGGATAATGATTTCCCCCTGAGGCAGTGAGAATTGTCATCAGGGAATGGAGGGTGCTTTTATAGTGTCTATTTATTGACTTAGGTGGTAATGAGTATTTTTATTACGATTATTTTTTAATGATTTTTGTTATTTTTATTTGGGGGAAGCATCTGAGCCTAAGTGTGTATGGTATAATATGTTTGCAGGTGCCTGTAAAGACCCCAAAAGGCTGTCAGTTCCTCTAAAACCAGAATCCCAATGGTATGAACCTCCCAACATGACCTGCTAGAAGCCAATCCAGGTGTTTTGGAAGAGCTTTACATGTTCTTAACAGCTGACCCATCTCTCCAACATGTTCATTATAATTCTTAATGCAACATATATTCATGAAGAAATAGTAACAGTATCACTTAATGTCTTAAATACAGAATATATATCTATAGGACATAAAGAAATCAGGCAACTTTCCCTGTGACTAACATCTGCTTACCTCTGGTTTTATCTTAAGGATCACACAAGTAGCCATAACTATTTTTTGCACTCAGGGTCCCTGAGATTTATGTGGTATTAGAAGCTGCACATGAGGTTCCATGAATGTTATGAAAGAATTTTACTCAGTGAACTACATTCTCAAATAAGGAGCCATATACATGTTCATTTTTGAGACAACGTTCTTCTATATCCCAGGTTTATCTCAGATGGACAGTGTGTCTGAGGAAAACTTTGAACTTCTGATCCTACCTCCACATCTATCCTATTTCTGCTATTAAAAGAGGTCTCCTGAGATACACCATAATTTTGTTTAGAGAATGTGATGGTTAATTCCATGTGTCCACCTAACTGGGCCCAGTGCCTCCAGAGCAGAATGACAGTTCTCCTTTCCCAACTTTAGACCAGTGGTTCTCAACCTGTAGGTCATGACCCCTTTTGGGAGTCAAATATCTCATATCCGACATATCAGATACTTATATTATGATTCATAACAGCTACAAAATTAGAGCAACAAGATAAGTTTATGGTTGAAGGTGACCACAACATAGAGAGCTATATTAAAGGGTTGCAACATTAGGAAGGTTGAGAAACTCTGCTTTAGCCTCTGATGGAAACATTGGCCATGTTGAGTCTCCAGCCTGCTGTTTTTCCAACTAGAACTTCCACCTAGTGGAAGCTCGTCTAGTTCCTTAGCTTCATCCTTAGACAAGAACTATGCCATCACCCTTCCTAACTTCATACTTAGACAAGAACGATGCCATCCCCCTGTCTTTGATAGACGTGGTGGTCACTGACCTAGAGCCTCCATATTTCTTATTGACTAGATTACTGAGATAATATGCTCCTCTGTCTTTCTCCATAACAAAACTTTGCCCTAAAATATCAGAACTGTAAATTAGATGCTAAAAGCCTGAGAAAAAGAATAACAGGCTGAGAAAAAAAAAAGACACTGCTAAATAACTCGCCGAGAGGTGAGAATTAACAAGAAGAACAAGATTGAAGAATGAGTCCCATCTTTAGTTGCAAACCCAGGAAGCGTGTGGTATAAGGAGGGGCAGTCTCCCAGGTATGGCTTCTCTACAAGCATCCCATGGAAAGAACAATGTGGTCCAAAATGTGATCTTGCCATGAATAAGTTAAGTCTTGTTGGTTTCTACAGACAAATGCATGATATAATTTTGAAACTTTTAACACATCATGGTTACAATAGTCTTCTTTAAGAAAGAGAGAAATAATAGCAACTCAGACTATTCTCTTACCTAGAAAATATCAGATATTGAAAAATATCAAATAGGAATGATCATGGGCAGCTATTTGCATGTATAAATGTCGAGGCTCCAATTAGACAACTAGCTGTGTCTGTGAGATGAAAATTAAAGAAAGCATGGGAGAAAGGAAGGGGAAAGATCATAACTAACAAGCAAAGTCCTGGCAGATCCAAAAAGAAGCAATGCCTCAGCAGGAGGCGAAGGCTCAAAAACTGACAGAAAAAACTGAAAGCAGTATCATGGACGAAAAGCAGTTTACTCTGCTTTATCTCCCCATTCCCAGACGACACAAGGCACACGGTATAAAATTCAAAATAAACCAGGAAACCAATACACAAAGCTTCAAATGTGCTTTATTTTCATTCATGGGTTCTAGAAGTATTGTCAGAAGATGGGGAGACGGCTCAGCTGGGAGCAGCACTTTCCATACAAGCATCGCATCAGTACCTGAGCCTGTATCACTGGAAGTCACACAAAGCTACCAGTACCTGAGTCTGAATCCCCGGAAGTCACACAAAGCCATCAGTACCTGAGTCTAATCACTGCAAGTCACTCAAAGCCATCAGTACCTGAGTCTGAATCCCCGGAAGTCATACAAAGCCATCAGTACCTGAGTCTAATCACTGGAAGTCACACAAAGCCATCATCAGTACCTGAGTCTGAATCACTGGAAGTCACAGAAAGCCATCAATCAATACCTGACTCTGAATCCCTGGAAGTCACACAAAGCCATCAGTGCCTGAGTCTGGATCCCAGGAAGTCACACAGAGCCAGATACATAACTTCTATATCAGGTATCACGCCTCATACATGAGCTTCTGTAGTCCCAGTGCTACTCTATGGGGATATGGGCAGAGATAAGAGAAAGTCCAGGAGCTGCAGGGCTTAGTTAGCCTGGTCCCTGCAGTACTTGGAACAAAAAGAGGCTCTGCCTCAGACAAGATAAAGGGCAAAGATAGCACCAGATACTATCCTCAGACCTCTGAATGTGAAACACAGTATGCACATAACTGCATTCTTGTACATGAACATGCACATGCACACATGAACACACACTGTAGAAATATCCAATAAAAACACAATAATTACTGTCAGTAATGCCACTGTAGCATTCTTTGAATGGTGATTTGAATAGCCCACATCTTTAGGCTTAGATGAGGTAAGGAAACCTAGTGAATAGGAAAAGCATGGAGTGTCACCAAGAATCTTAGCATCTGTATATAACTATGTCAATGTGTTAGATATATATGTCTTAAACATCTAAATATCTGCCCAGATATATAATATGTAATATCTCTACTTTGTATCAGATGTAGACAAGGAGGAAAGAAAATGAATATTCACCAAAGATAAAAGTACTTCATTGAATAAATTCAGGTATAAATTTGTAGCAAATTCATACCGCTGCCTTAGCACACAGGTCCACAAAGGAAGTGAAGGTTAAATAATAGAAGAAGGCATGAAAATTGCTGATGGAGTTGGTAGAAGGCTTGCCTAGGATTCAGTGCCTAGCAATCAGTGCATTAAACAAAGCATGGTAGTGCATGCCTGCAATCCTAGCACTTATGAGGTGTAGACAGGAGAATTAGGGATTCAAGGTCATCCCCCACTGCATCAATGAGGCTCTGTCTAAAAAAAAAAATGCCAAATACTTTTTGAAGTGAGACTTTGTGTGTGTGTGTGTGTGTGTGTTTTATACACACACACCAGATATACTTTCCTCAGAATATTGCCTAGTATCTACCTGTCCATTTTAATCTAAAAATTGGCAAAAGAATCATGTCAGCATAGCTCTAACTAGCATGGCTTTTGTATCAAAGCCTTTAGAATTTTAAAGAGAATAAAAACCTGTTGTGTGCTAAAGGAGGTCCCAATTTTAAGTGAGTCGTTGCAGCCTAGACCTTTAGCTTTTCTTATTTGGGAAGGAAAAGGTCCTTGAGCGTCTGTAGCTGTTGAGATGAACTGATTTTAATTTCACTACTGTTTTGTTTCAGTGTCTAGAGGGATTGGAAGCAATAAGGAAAAACACACACTACAAATTATAGTTCATACAAGTACTGTCTGCTTGTTGTTTTTTTTGTTTGTTTGTTTGTTTTTGCCTCTAAGAGTCTAATACAGGGGACAAAATAAGCTGGAAAATAGGACAGAGATGGTAATATTGTTTTTCAAGTAATCAAACAAAATTTAGTTGAAGCTGTAACTGTAGGGGTTAAGTTAATGGTGGCTAATAAAAACTAGGCTCTTTGTTTGATCAAAACACAGAACAAAGGAGATAGGGAGATCTGCCTTAAATAGATAGCTGGACAATCATGTGTCTTACAGGTGAAGGGATCATAAACTTGATCCAGCATTGTAGGGAAGTACCAGGACAGAGAAAAGGGAGGGGGAAAGATAGGAGAATGGATGGAGAAAAGAGGACTTATGGGACATATGGGGAGGGGGGAACTGGGAAAGGGGAAAGCTTTTGGAATGTAAACAAAGAATATAGAAAATAAATATATATATATTTAAAAAAAACTTCAAGTATGTCCCACTCTGTCCACTCCAAACACTTACTCCAAATCTAGAACAAAAAGAACCTCAACCATGGCCAATCTCCCTCCTTTACAGAGAAGCTGAGAGTGTGGGACTTGAGCAACTTGCCCAGGGACAGGAGTCAGTGTTCTTCTGAGTCCTGTGTAACCCGCCACCCTCCTATAACCCGCAAAGCTAGCTTGTTCATACTTAGCTCTCCACCGTGCCATGTTAGTGTAGTCTTTTTAGTCGCTTAACAACACCCAGAAGTTAAACCTTCCAGTGATTTGCCCTACTTCAAATACAGCACAACCTTGAAAATCTAAGCTGTGTAAAAACCCCACTCAGGTTTCAAGGTTGATCCTGAAAGTCGTACCTCAGGCAAACTAATCATCATACATGCCTATTTTGGAAATGGAATATTATTAATGTCTGACTATTTAATTTGGGGCCTCTGAATATTTCATTATTCACTTAATGTTGAAAATTAGACACATCCTAACTAAAACATATTTGAGAAAAAATTTAAATAATTATAAGCATTATAATCACTGGTCAAAAATCACAACAGCAGTGTGATTTCTTCTGTAAATTATAAGCACAGTCTAGAGCTCCATAGTTTTATATTTCTTCTTTTCTTTTTTGTATGCATGTGGGCCTCATCCCATGTCTTTATACAAGTGTGACAACTGACAGGATGGTATGAAAATTGAGCCAAGGTAGGTATGTGGGCTTCTCATTTTCTTCCACAGACCCTCCAGTGTAAAAATGTCCAACTTGCCAATCAATGTCAGTCTTTTCAGTATATAATTACATTTTTCTATTAGCTAATAGTGAAGAAGCAAAGATGTTTTCCATACAAGCATAACTATAAAAGGTAAACTGTCAAGTTTTTTTTATCTCACCTGCCCACCTCTGTTCATCTCGCAAACCTCTTTCACTCTCGAGGTTTTTCTGTGCCCTGTTCCAACAGTCAAGTCCTTTTCATTAACTCAGGAAAACCTCTTATTCCCTAGATTTCCATCAGCTAATTACTTGTCCTTCTGAGAAGAATATAAACAGTAAATTCAATAACCCATGAACACTTATTCAATAAAAGCAGAAAGACATTTGGAAGTGCAATATAGTGTTGTGATCTACTATATACAGAAAAGAAAAACAGTGCAGGGTGGTGACTTTATCTCTGTTGTTATAAACTTATGTGTTTGTCAGTCTTTGGATTTCTTCTTACTGCCTTTAAAGTATATGACAAAAGCCACAAAGAATTTGCCCCTGCTGTTTACTGGGACAGTTGTACAGAAACAGGTTGAAGAGAGAACAAGCTAGACGCAGGTGAAGACAGAATGAGCCAGAGCGTGAGAAGGAGCCAGAAGATTAGAACAGATTGCCAGATTTAGTATGAGGCCAACCAGAGCAACTCACGAGAGGCTGAGAGAGAGAGAGAGAGAGAGAGAGAGAGAGAGAGAGAGAGAGAGAGAGAGAGAGAGAGAGAAGCCAGACTGAATTAGCTTGAAGAGGAGTTTGAGCCAGAACAGCTGATTTGAACCAGCCAGCTAGAACTCAAAAAGAACTAGAAAGGCTAAGTGTATTCTGCATTAAATCTGGGCGGCTGAAAACATTCTGTGCCTAGATTAGAATGTATGGAGGCTAGAAGCTTCCAGGACTAGGCCTATGTTAGCTGACTGAGGCAGTAACCTTCAGAAACAACAATTAAATCAGGAGAATAAAATTTAAATTTACAAAAGAGTATGTAGGCTTTATGAGACACATAGTAAATAATTTAAGGACTCCAAAACATAGGGGAAAAAACGTATCAGTCAATTGTCACAAGATAGGGCTCTGTATCAGAGCTGGCAGAGCTTCAGATGCACTCTGGGGAGGCAGAAAGACATTCTGTTCCCTTAGCACCGTTCAGACAAAGGAAACCAAGGCCTGTGCTCTGGAACAACTGAGTACATCTGAAAGGCAGCAAAAGCCAGCAGTGTTGATGGATCACCGAACAGTCCATGGCCAGAAAGGTCATTTCCTGATTTAGAGTCGATAAGGGTGTCATTAAAAGTTCCTGAAATGCTGGGAAATTCCTTCTACATGTCTACCTCATGTTTCTCATTTCCTCCATAGATAGCGCTCTTCTTGAGTAGTGATGGGCCCAGCACTCCAGTTTCCTGAGACTCTATCACTTCTGTCTTAGAAAATGGTGGCAAGGGACCCCTGGCACTTTCCAAACAGGGGAAGCACCAACTCTCTCCTAAACAAACCACAGCACTATCAGCATCCACCAACTCTTTGTTCTTAATGTGTGGGTTTTTTTAATTGGGTGTTTTCTTTATTTACATTTCAAATGTTATCCCCTTTCCTAGTTTCCCTCCTCCCCGGAACTCCCCTATCCTATCCTCCCTTCCCCTACTTCTATGAGGGTGTTCCTCTACCCACCCACTCCCACCTCCCCACCCTCAATTCCCCTATCTGGGGCATCTATCAAGCCTTCATAGGACCAAGGACCTCTCCTCCCATTGACACCTGACAAGGCCATCCTCTGCTACATGTGCAGCTGGAGCCATGTGTACTCCTTGGTTGACAGTTTAGTCCCTGGGAACTCTGGGGCATCTGGTTGATTAATATTGTTGCTTTTCCTATGAGATTGCAAACCACTTCAGCTCCTTCAGTCATTTTTCTAACTCCTCAATTGGGGACCTAGCACTGAGTCACATGGTTGGCTGAGAGAATCTGCATCTGTATTTGCAAAGCTTAGTGGGTTGTGGTGGCCCACGCAGGTAGGATTTGCTGAAGGAGGCAGAGGCAGGAGGATCACGAGTTCAAGGCTAGCCTGGCCTACACATTTAATGTGTTTGTTTAAATTGTATAAAGACTATAGTTATTTATAGCAGCACTTTAAATGCAAAGGATAGTAGGCCACTGCCAAAGAGCAGAGGTTTTCCAGTGAAGTATTGATTGACCAGCTGTAAAAGGGGTATGACTTCAGTGAAATTATTCGGTAAGATAGGAACAAATAAAACACAGGTATGTCAGTTTTATTGTGATATTAACAACAAACACTATTCACTGAGAAATTTATAGTTCTTACTTTCTTTGTTAATATTATTTCCTAAAATGATATATTATTTCCTATATTGTGTTGAATTTTACCCTTTATGTAAAATAATGTATGATTATTCATGGCTGTAGTTAATACAAGTAGGACCTAATAAATCTCCAAAAGAAATGGAAAGAAAGTGTCAGTTGATAAACACAAGATAGAGCTCTGTATCAGAGCTGATGTCACATCAAATGCTCTCGGAGGAGGGAGAAAGACATTCTATGCTAATGTACAGTTCAGCACGAGTCTGTGTATTGGAACAACAGTGAAGATAGTAATTTCTGCACTATGGGAGAAGCCTATCTTTGTAGCTTTCATATGGGTCATTGACACCTGAAGTATCAGGATGTGTTTGTACAAACAAACCCCAAAGGAGGCATGTGTATCCCATTGCCACAAAAGTCAGAGAGAAGTGTGAACAGAGTTGGGCTCAGAAAAAGACATTTTTCACTGAAATCGAGTCAGTATCCTACAAATACATTTTTCTCTAAAAGGCACTATGATGGTTTAAATAAGCTTGGTCTATAGGAAGTGATACTATTAGGAGGTGTGGCATTATTAGAGGAAGTGTATCACTAATGGTGGGCCTTGATATCTCTATGCTCAGACTCTGACCAGTGTGGAAAGAGAGCCCTTTCATTGCTGTCTTCAGATCAAGCTGCCTCTTCGCTCCTTCTCCAGCACCATGTGTCCCTAGACACTGTGATGTCTCTTGCCATGATGATAATGGACTGAACCTCTAAAACTGTGAGCCAACCCCAATTAAATGTTGTCCTTGATAAGAGCTGCCTTGGTCGTGGTGTCTCTTCACAGCAATGAAACCCTAAGACGGGCACTTTAAAACTTTAAATCCTACCACTACTTATTTAGAAATTAAAATTTTAGATGTAAGCATAAGGAACTGTTCAAGTTAAGATACATCCTTAAAACAACTGTACCCTTTAGACATACTCAAGACTTTACAAAAAGTGTTTTGTTTTTCTATTTATTTGAAGGAAAAATGAAGTACTATTGTGTAGCATTTGTGGTTTGTGATACATAATTTTAAACTCTTACTAAGTGCCTAGGAAACAAAGACTATTCATAGAGTGGGTTGGATCATCCTCAGTCAATATTTTATGTGAATACAGACACTAATATTTTTAATTTAATATTAAAATATAATTACAACATTTCTCCCTGCCCTTTCCTCCCACCAACCCTTTCTGTGCACTCCACCTTATCAAATTCATTCCCTTTACTTATTTAATTATGGTTACATGTTTCCCTAATATGTAACTACAACCTGTTCGGTGTATATAACACTACTTGAATGTATATGATTTCCGGGTTGACCACTTAGTGTTACGTAACAAATATAGGAGATCCCCCCCCCCCCCACGGAAGACTATTTCTCTTACTCCTAGCATTCCTGAGTTGACTGCAGGTTTTGTTGCTGCTGCTGCTGTTGTTGTTGTTGTTGTGGTGGTGGTGGTGGTGGTGGTGGTGGTGGTGGTGGTGGTGGTGGTGGTGGTGGTGGTGGTGGTTTTGTTTTGTTTGTCTAAGGCTGAGGTCTCATGAGCTCTCCCCTTACCATTTTACCATGTCAAGTGATCCCTCCCTTGTTCATAACTTGTTTAGACATCCATGCTGATGAGACTTCATGGCCATCACCTGGTCATCACCATCTCACAGCAGACTTCCCATTCCTCTGACTCTCACTATTTTCCATCTCAGGCTATCATCCTTGAGACTTCAGCACAGAAGTTGGGATGTAGCTGTATCGGTTAGTACTGGGCACCACATGGGCACTTGTTCTCTGTTTTCTGATCACTTGTGGTTTTCTTTAGTGATATCTGTCTGTTGCAGGGAGACATTTCATTGTTGAGAGGTGGACCTTATCTGTGACAAAAGAATAAGTACTTATAATACAGTTAAGAATTTGACTTGCTTAGTAAAGTGGTAGCTATAGCTTTGCATCCAAGATCCATAACTTTGCTAACCTCAAGTATTTGGCTAGGTTTCCAGTGCCAGGCATGGTTTCCCTCTTGTTGAGCAGGCTTTATGTTGGCTTAGAGAGCTCTTGGTTATTGGCAAAGTATGCATGCCACTACTGCTCCCTTGGGGATGCTGTGCTGTGCTGGTGGGTGTTTCCCTTCATAGGCATCATGGCTTGGTAAGGCCAACAGTTGCCTTCTTCTCTTGTAATCTTCTGGTAGCATAAAATCTAGTCCTTTGGAGTAGCTTGGAGCTTCTGGTTCCTGCATCTGAATTACAAGGTGGCCTTCAACAGATAGGGACCTGCCCTAACCTCTGGGATGAAATCAAGAACCAGAGAAGCAGCTCATGTTTGAGGAACCTTTGGTACAACCCTGACCAACTCAAAAGCAGGCTTTTCATCTCTGGTGTTTGGGTTCGTGCTAGGTAATCTTTATCTATTTGGACAGCATTGTCAACACAGATTCCTTTTAACCTATATATGCATTATATACATATTCACACACTGAGTTACACATATCATAGCTATTTTTAGGTAGGTAGTAGTATTATTTCTTGACTTTTAAAGACATCCTTACTTTACCTTCCTTTTTCCTTATCAATTCCCCACCCCCAATCTCATTAAAGCGCTCCATTTTCCTGTTCTAACCACCTGTATCCTGCATTTTCTCCTCTCCCAAGGTCACTAGTATCTGCTATTACTCCAGGCTATACACTCACATCTAAAGACCAGAGCCAGGAACCACAGATAAATTGGAACCTTCATTCCTACGGCATTTATCTCTCTAGATCCAGGTTAGCTGACTCTGTATGATCTTGTCTTGTTCTACTCATTCGCCTGCAAATTTCATTATTTCGTTTTTCCTTGTAAGTCAGTAGCATTCCATAGATCTGTATTGCATTTTTCCTATCTACTCATTAACTTAAGGCCATGCAGGTTGCTTCCCTTTCCTAGCTATTGTGAATAGAGCAGCAGTGAACAAGCCTGAGCAAGAGTCTGTGTAGCAGGTTGTTACATCCTTACTGCTCGTGCCAAAGAGTGGTATAGCTGGGCCCCACAGTGGATATGTGTTTAACTTTCTGAGCATCTTCCACACAGATTTCCAGAGCAGCTGGGCCAGCTTTCAATCTCTGCAGTAATGAGTATTCCCTTCTCCCTTCACCCAATTGTCAGTTGTGTTGTTAAAATCCTGGAACTTTTTTGAAAATACACTGTCTGGTATCTTGCTGAGAGATGACATCGGTGGACACACCCCAGCTGACAAGACAATACGATTTTAATGAATAGAGCAGACCCAGCCTGTGTTCAGCTGCTTTATGGAGTTTTGTCTATGTGATGCTTGATTATATTTGTGCATACAACTTACTACATCATCAAATACAATATTTGGTGCAAAAAGATAGCCGTATACATGAATAATACCAAGCAATTCTATCACTTGAAACTAAAGTAAACAAAAAACATCTCTACTCATTGCATACCACACAGTATTTTGACTTCTGTAAACCCCCTGTTCTGGTATTCTCTGACCTTCACAAAACCATTTCCCCACAGAAAAGATTCATTAACCATAAGTCTTCATTAAGTTACTAAGTCTTAGAAATGTGTCAGGTATTAAACAGTAAAACTCTTCCTGAAAAATACTGAGGGTCTTGACAGAAAGGGCTATGGTCCGTATGTTGTATAATATTTGGAAATACCTCCAAAATGATAGTAGATGATAGTCTACATAGCATGTAATATGCCAAAACTGAAAATGGAGAGTCTTAAGTTTCACATACTACTAGATTAAAACAGAACACAGATGATACACGTATTATCTGCTATTTAGTGTGAAACTAAAAGAAGGAGGAAACATATGTTTACTATGTAGATTAAATGAAGTACTAGGGTCCAATATTATACTGTTTTTGCCATCATAAAAAAATGGTTTAAATAACACATTTTTGTATAAAGTTAAATTTAAAGACTAAGTCTGAAAAAAAGCCCTATGGTCAAGATTAGTAAATTCTTCTGAAAGAAATTGTTAAATTGTGAATTCATAGCTGTCACAAATTTCTTTTCTTTTCCACACCAAGTGGTTTTCACATCAGACTCAACCAGCATTAAACTCACAGAGTAATTCATCTTATTAATTTTTCTGACACCAGGAAGCTCTTACTGTGTTACAATTTCCATGAAACAGTTTTAGTACATTTAAAAGGTAAACAATTTAACTATGCAGGTTTGGTTTGAAATATTGTCTCAGTTACAATTTCTCTAGCAGGTAGAAGTGTGAGATTTAAGTGAGACAGAACACATGGCTGAGTGACCTGATGGGGCTTACAGTAGCCTCTAACTTGTGAGTGCCATGGAGTTAGACTTTTACCTGCTGAGCTTATTAGTAACCTTGTACCAGGGTCAAGTCTCTGTTGTTTGTTGTTTCAGTAGAGTCCTTTGCAAAGTGTATCTCTGTTATTACACATGATGATTTACTATGTGAATATTTCTTAAGTTCAGGCAAATATAAACAGTTTATGTTCTATAGATGGTATATGTCAGTGATATGGTAGGTACAATGAACCATCTCACAGATATGTCTTCCCCATCCGATTTCAAAACCCAAATGAAAGAGGAAAAAAAGCAAAACAGTTACACTGTTTTGGATGAGTCTTTGCCTTGAAACTAATTTTTAAAATGAGTAAAAGGTTTTTGTAATGACCTTCCGCTATGTCTAATAATATCTGAAAGTATATTTGAACTTGTTTTGCATTTTCCTAAGAATCTGAGGTTTGCTGTACATGAAAATGGCAGGTGGGTTTTTCACTCTGTTTTTTGTGGGTTGTGGTATTTTTGTTTGTTTGTTTGTTTGTTGTACTTTTCTCTCACTTTTAGAAAAACAGGTGTGGTAATTGTTTTCTCCTGAGACTGTATTAGCACATCTAATTGTGAAGTTCCCCGGCAGCCTTCTGAACTCCGTTCCCAACAGATGGCGAACATGATTTTAAAAGACAAAAAAAGGGGGGGATTTTTAAGAACTATTTCAGAGCAGAGTGAGAACTGTTCTTCCCTCAATGGGTATGTCAACACCACACTGAACACTAACGGAGTCATAGAACTGCACTTCCAGAGCATTCCTCTCTAATTATCTGACAGGCACCCAGACTGTGAAACTCTCCTCTAGTAACTCAGCAAAGCATCATTGGGATTACAACAACCTTGTTTAAAACATTTTATAAACACCATCCAACCACAACTTCACAACGCACCTACAAAATACAAAGGTGAGAAGTCTCCTGAGTCCCTCATAGAGATCATGGAGAGATCAGAGTTAAATACAGGACCCGAACCACCAGGATTCATCTTCGTGTCAGCATCTGCTTCTCCAGTGGGGTGGATCACTCACCCTTTAGGGTGAGGAGGTCTTTGGCATCACAATTATTATCTTTTTTTATCCATTAACCATTCATTTTTGTTCATAGCTAATAGAAATCTGACTCTGTCCATTGTGGTCACTGTTGAAGCAAAACAATTTATCCTGGCACATACTTGTTAATATAGCAAGGAAGAATTAATTCACAACTATAGCAATAGGGTAGAGATGCTTAGCTCAATACTGTGACGACAGCTGGAATTCATGGCCAAGGGACAGAATGAGGGGTCGGTCAGTGAATGGAAAACTACTGAGAGAAGACACCAAGAGTAAGGAGACTCTTGGTATCTGGATCTGGTAGCATAATCGGGCCAAACGCTTATGTATGGATAAAAGGTGATGATTTGGAATATAAACAAAGAATATAGAAAATAAAAATATTTTAAAAAAATCCCCCCTCCAAAGAAAGAATGTGGTCAGATATCAAGGGCAATCCTATGACTGACTTAGTGGGAATCTTTATAAAGATTGTCTAAGCAAGCCAACAATAGGGCAGTTGAAGCCAAACCCTGTTGACTGATTCAGAAGAGGTTGTGTAAGTCTTTGCCATTGTTAGTAAGCTGCACCTGGATGCTCTGTGCTTAGTAAGTTTCTTGTATGTTCTGAGTGACGACATATTAGGGAAATTCAGTAAAACTTATTTCACTATGTGATGTTGGTACTCTGTCTTTCCCTCATTCTCCTACTTCCTGAAGCGTACATACCCTCTCACGATCACTGGGGTTACGGCTCCATGCTAAAGGAGACAGGACAGAGGCCTTGGAAAAGGTGAAATTGAGAGCTGTTGATGTAGCCCTGCACTGGGACCTCCACACTTCCTGATGATGAAGAAAACCCAAGCCATCCTAAAGATTACAGAAACAAATAATTGCCCAATACATTGGGGAGACATGTCCCCCTTACGCCAACAAAGCATGCAAGGCAAATTTTTCATGTTTGAAGAAAACATTGTCTCAAAAGATAACAGTGAAAAAAATTAACAGAAATCTTTTTTTATGCATTCATTCAATGCAGAACACACCACCCAGAGAAGAATCTGGAATCAGCTAAAAACAAACAAACACAAACAAACAAAAAATCTCCGATGTGTATACATACTGTATTTTCTGTGGTCATTCATCTGTTAATACTTCCCTATCCTAAACAGTCCACTGAAGGACAGGCAACACAGGTATCATTGTAACATACTAATATCAATTCATCCCAAGAATGGAACCACTGGACTATATGGAAATTTTGTCTTCAATTTTGAGGAACCTCCACAGTGATTTCAGTATTGGAGAAACTAACACCCATTCCTACCAAGAGTGTGTAGAGGTTTCTTGTTCCCTGTTCCCTTGACAACATTAGTTGTTTATTGTTCTTCCATTTGATGACACGCCATTCCAATTAGGGAAAGGTAGAATCTCAGTGTTCTTTTGGTTTGCATTTCCCTACTGGCTCTAGATAGATACTGAAACTTTCCCCATGTGTTTATTGGTCATTTGTATTTCTTCATTTAAAAAGTATCTGTTCTGTTCAACTGTTTATTTTAGGATATTGCATGGCATTTTGAGGTGATTGTAGAGAGAGAGTATGTGTGCGTGTGTGTATGTGTGTGTGTCCGTGTGTGTGTGTGTGTGTGTGTGTGGTCCTTTATACCATAAATAGCAGTGTTAATACACACTTTTGCTAAAACAAAGACCATTACTTTTGTTCATGTGATATATCCATGACTGTTGTATAACAGTTTTCTCAAGATGGAAACATTGTGTAAGTTGCATCCTCCAAATGAAAACCATAGTTTTGTTTGGATGTGTAAGCAAACTCTTGTGATTTAATCAGTCACACTCATGGATGGGTGGTATTTGAGAGTGTGCGTGCATTTCCCTCATCCATTCATGAGTTGCTGGGAACGTAGCTCACTGCCATCGTCTGGTTCTTATGACCAGACACCGGTCACCATGGATTTAGCAATAACTTTAAGACTGTTTTTAGTTCTTGGACAGCTATCTGAAGTGGAGAATATGGACACACAGCAACCACATCTGGGATTGCTGACGTGCTGCTGTACCACTTCCACAGTAGATAGACTGTTTTACCCACGCTCTGGCAACAGGATGAGCACAGAGTCTCACATCTTGCTCAACCCACCAAAACTTATTTTCTAGGATTTCTTGTTTTTTTTTTAAACCATATGGATTAATCATCCTCTAAATCTTTTACTGCATCAATTCCGAGCATACTGGAAGGGCCGTACATATTTGTAGAATTAACATGGAAAATAGCTACACTCAGTGAACCTTCTATGATGTAATTCCCATCTCAAGGGCATTTGGAGGAGAGGCTGATTTTTTCCCCCTCACTTTCATCTTTGCTAACAGAACATCTATCTTTCTGCTTCTTTACATGATACATTTATTCCTAATAGGACTAAAATGGGAGGTTTCAAGAATGAATTAAAATTCCTTAGTTTTGCTAGTTAACAAAAAAGCGACATTCAAATATGAGTGTGCATGCATATATGCTTATATGTATATTCTATTGTGTTATGGAAAAGTTAACATATACACAGTATATTTGAGGAATAACAATATTCAAGGTGACCTTTTATTAAATACATGCATTAGAAGTAAACTTTACAATTACTCTAACCTAAAAATAATGAGGATTCTGGGTCTATATTACATGGGGTGTTGAATTTTTCTCATGGGCCAGACTGTACAAAAGTGGTGATATTTGGAAGTATTTTTTTTTCTGTTATATCCATTGTGTTAAGTATTCAGAGCAACATTTGTGCTTTTCTGCAACTAGGCAATAATTAATTCAATCAAGAAACACTAATTAATTACCTGCTAAATATAAATGCTGTGCTACGCCTAGCGGGCTCAGAGAAAACCCCCAAGGACTTGACTTAAGTGGCACATTCTAGGGGCAGACATCCTGATGCCACAGAGATCCTCGGCAAACAGTCAGTCACTAAATGCAAGAATTTAAATGTAAAGGGTAAGTTACAGAAAATCTCAGCCACTCATAACATTCCAGACTAAATTACTTGATTCTACGGACAAGCTCCACTCTGTCATTTACTCTATCTGTTTGATTGAAGTAATTCTGCACACCACATGCAGTCCATCAAAAAACGCTGGCAGCCTGACACCGTTCCTCCATCTGTAATAATGTGAAGTGCAGGAAATTGAAGTGAAGGTTGAACCAATTCTGTGAACCATTCAAAACAGTGTTCCTAGAAGCATCATCCTTTGGAATACAAAACATTTCAGTTCAGAACTTGAAAATCAATTAAGAATAGTGACAGGAGAGTGAGCAAAAACACATCAGAAGGAAGCAAACTGATGCACACTCAGTCAGAATTCATGAAGGCCCTGTCCTGTGCATGACTGGAAAAGAAGACAAAGATGATCTAGTCACCATGGACTTCCCTCTCCCAAAACGAAGATTATAGTTATCCCAGACATAATAGACACAAGCAATGAACTCTACAAATGGGCTTCAAACAGACTGGAGTCCCACACTTCTGTAATCTTGCTCCTGGAGAAAAACCCAAACTGTGCGTGTGTGTGTGTGTGTGTGTGTGTGTGTGTGTGTCTATGTGCATGTATATGTGTGTGTGTGTGTCTGGAGATATAGATAGATCTATAGATAGGTATATATACCTACATATACATATATGTATTCATGTATATGTATACGAAAGTAAGTGTGTGTGTGTGTGTGTGTATGTGTATGTATGTGTGTGTGTGTGTGTGTGCGTGTGCGCGCGCGCACGCGCGCGCGCGCGCTTGTGTGTGTGTGTCTGACCCAGCAGGCCAAAAACTTTTTCCAGGTGCATCTGATTTTCACTCTAAGAATTCAAAAGAAGCATGAAATAAATCCCAGTGTTCAATGACTAACACTAAGACAGAGGGTGTCACTAGTGTTGTACAGGTTATATCTGAAATTAAAAGTGAAAATGTATTGGATATTAGTCCTCTATCTGATGTAGGATTGGTGAAGATCTTTTCCCAATTTGTTGGTTGCCGATCTGTCCTCTTCATGGTGTCCTTTGCCTTACAGAAACTCTGTAACCTTATGAGGTCCCATTTGTCAATTCTTGCTCTTAGAGCATACGCTATTGGTGTTCTGTTCAGAAACTTTCTCCCTGTACCGATGTCCTCAAGGATCTTCCCCAGTTTCTTTTCTATTAGCTTCAGAGTGTCTGGCTTTATGTGGAGGTCCTTGATCCATTTGGATTTGAGCTTAGTACAAGGAGACAAGGATGGATCAATTCGCATTCTTCTGCATGCTGACCTCCAGTTGAACCAGCACCATTTGTTGAAAAGGCTATCTTTTTTCCATTGGATGTTTTCAGCCTCTTTGTCGAGGATCAAGTGGCCATAGGTGTGTGGGTTCATTTCTGGATCTTCAATCCTGTTCCATTGATCCTCCTGCCTGTCACTGTACCAATACCATGCAGTTTTTAACACTATTGCTCTGTAGTATTGCTTGAGGTCAGGGATACTGATTCCCCCAGATTTTCTTTTGTTGCTGAGAATAGTTTTAGCTATCCTGGGTTTTTTGTTGTTCCAGATGAATTTGATAATTGCTCTTTCTAACCCTGTGAAGAATT
Organism: Apodemus sylvaticus; assembly: GCF_947179515.1. NCBI lineage: Eukaryota > Metazoa > Chordata > Mammalia > Rodentia > Muridae > Apodemus > Apodemus sylvaticus. The sequence continues at coordinate 9,821,592 of NC_067491.1, forward strand.
GAGTTGGGATTTTGATGGGTATTGCATTGAATCTGTATAGTGCTTTAGGCAAAATGGCCATTTTAACTATATTGATTCTACCGATCCAGGAGCATGGGAGGTTTTCCCATTTTTTGAGGTCTTCTTCCATTTCCTTCTTCAGAGTCTTGAAGTTCTTGTCATACAGATCTTTAAAGAACTCAAGAAGTTAGACTCCAGAAAACCGAACAACCCTATTAAAAAATGGGGTACAGAGTTAAACAAAGAATTCTCACCTGAAGAACTTCGGATGGCGGAGAAGCATCTTAAAAAATGCTCAACTTCATTAGTCATTAGGGAAATGCAAATCAAAACAACCCTAAGATTTCATCTTACACCAGTCAGAATGGCTAAGATTAAAAATTCAGGAGACAGCAGGTGTTGGAGAGGGTGCAGAGAAAGAGGAACACTCCTCCATTGCTGGTGGGGTTGCAAATTGGTACAACCACTCTGGAAAGCAGTCTGGCGGTTCCTCCGAAAACTGGGCACCTCACTTCCAGAACATCCTGCTATACCACTCCTGGGCATATACCCAGAGGATTCCCCACCATGTAATAAGGATACATGCTCTACTATGTTCATAGCAGCCCTATTTATAATTGCCAGATGCTGGAAAGAACCCAGGTATCCCTCAACAGAAGAGTGGATACAAAAAATGTGGTATATCTACACAATGGAGTACTATTCAGCCATTAGAAACAATGAATTCATGAAATTCTTAGGCAAATGGATGGAGCTAGAGAACATCATACTAAGTGAGGTAACCCAGACTCAAAAGGTGAATCATGGTATGCACTCACTAATAAGTGGTTATTAACCTAGAAAACTGGAATACCCAAAACGTAATCCACACATCAAATGAGATACAAGAAGAAAGCAGGAGTGGTCCCTGGTTCTGGAAAGACTCAGCGAAACAGTATTTGGCAAAACCAGAACGGGGAACTGGGAAGGGGTGGGAGGGAGGACAGGGGAAGAGAAGGGGGCTTACGGGACTTTCGAGAAGTGGGGGGGGGCTAGAAAAGGGGAAATCATTTGAAATGTAAATAAATTATATCGAATAAAAAGAAAAAGAAGAAAAAAAAGTGAAAATGTATAATAAAAAAATTAGGGGTGAGTGGAATCAAGACCAAGCAAACAGATGCCAAACACTCCCTGGAGAGTCATGGAAGGAGGAGAAATCAATGAACAGCTTCTAGAAAATAGGAATTATTACATGGGTCTTGAATGACAGGTAGGTACCATATGGGCAGAAAGTGATGAGTCACACAGTACTCACATCATCCTGGACTTATTGCTCCCATAGCAAGACAACCAGAGCTAAATTCTTAAACTGCACAAGGCTGAAGAAGGAGAAACCAATTTTCACAAGTTGCCCCTGCACACCTGCACATCTGTAGCATAAGGGACCACTTTTGGACATGTGGTCTTGGGTTCTATAAGAAGGCTGAGCACGTCATGAGGAGTAAGCCAGTAAGCAGCACCCCTCCATGGCCTCTGTATTAGCTCTTGACTCCAGGTTTCTGCCCTGTGTGAGTTCTTGCGTCACTTCCTTCAAAAGTGAACAGTGCTGTGGAAGTGTAAGCAAAATAAACCTTTTCCACTTCAACTTGCTTTGGTCATGGTCTTTCATCATAGCAGTGTTAACTCTAAGACATGAGTTACAGCGATTCTCCTGTAAGGGCTGTGGTTTTGTTTTCTCTCTATTCCTAAGGAACATTTTATCATATATACATATACATACACACATACACACACACACACACACACACACACACACACACACACACACCTGATATATGTATCACTTTTTTCTCCATGTATCTGCCAATGGCCACCTTGGCTGGTTCCATTTCTTTTCTTTTTTTTTATTAGATATTTTCTTCATTTACATTTCAAATGTCATCCCCTTTCCTAATTTCTCCTCTGAAAACCCTCTGTCCCATCCTCCCTCCCCCTGCTTACTATCCCACCTACTCCTAATTCCCTGTCCTGGCATTGCCCTACTCTGGGGCGTTGACCCTTCACAGGACCAAGAGCCTCTTTTCTCATTGATGTCCAACAAGGCCATTCTCTGCTACATATGCAGCTGGAGCCATGGATCCCTCCATGTGTACTCTTTGGTTGGTGGTTTAGTCCCTGGAAGCTCTGGGGTGGGGGTGGGGGGGTCTGACTGGTTCATATTGTTGTTCTTCCTGCAGGGCTGCAAATCCCTTCAGCTCCTTGGGTCCTTTTGTTTGTGGATTTAGAGTCTTCCTGGTACATGCCCAGGTGTGGCATAGCTCTGTTCTGTGGGTGTTGTTTTCTGTTGTGTGAAGAACTGCTACTTTGACCTCCATGGTGAGCACACACCTCACATACCCACAAGCACTGTGGAAGGGCTCCTCTTGACCCAGAGCCCACAAGCATTTGATGTCCTTTATTCTCTTCATATATGACATTCTGATCAGGATGAGATGAAACTCAAAGCCGTTCTAATTTACATTTCCTTGATGGCTGAGAATGTTTAACACTTCTTCAAAAACTTGTTTTCCATTCAACAATTGTTTGTTCTATCCATTATCTCATTTGATAGGATGATCTTATGTCTTCAGTGTTCAAATTTTTCAGGTCTTTATATATTGTAGATATTAGTCCCTTGTCTGGTAAATAGTAAACAAAACTTTTTTCTACTCTGTGGGCTGTCTCTTCATGATGGTGGCTGTTTCTTTGCTGTTCAACATTAAATGTCAAGTAATCCATTAGCAATATGTTCTCTTAGAAAGATCACCTATCAATAAAAAAAAAAAAATTTTTTGCCCATGAGCCGAAACAGAAAAGAGGAAGTAGAACATCTGGCAAGGATAGAAAGGATTTGGGGAAATAGTCATAAGCACAAGAGATTTGCCTGGACACTGATGGACCAGAAGGTAGCTGAACTCAGGTTAAAATAGAGATTCACCCCAGGAACTCTCAAGAGACAGATGTAACAAGACAAGGAGAGGAAAACAGCCACATGGCCAAAACCAGGTTAGAAAAAAGGGGATAATAAGAGCAAGTCAGAGAACAAAGCCTAGGTGTTTATTAATAAATAATTCATCTCAAAGTCATTATTTCAAGGAACAATGTGGCCAGGAGGGAAAACTTAGTTTTACTTTATACTCAAGTCCTTCTCAGAAAATCCTGTGCCAATGCCTGTGTCTTAACCTACTTTGTCCATGTTTTCCTCCAGAAGTTCCAAAGTCCTACCTTCGAGTCTTGTTTGTTTGTTGAGGCAAGGTCTCATTGTGTAGTGTTGACCAGTCTTGAACTTGCTATGTATACCATGCTGGTCTTGAACTAGGAGATCTGAGTGTCCTTGCCTCCTGAGTGCTGGAAATAAAGGCATGAGTATGAGTACCCACACCTGGCCCACCTTAGAGTTTCATTCATTTCCAGTTGAGTTTTATAAAGAACAAGAACTATAGACCTAGTTTTATTCTACATTTTCATATCCAGCTTTTCTAACACCATTTTTCAAAGAGCTTCTTTCTTCTGGACGATGTTGTTGGTAGCTTGGTCAAAACTTTGGTGGCTCTAGCTAGTGGGTTGTTGTGAAGTCCTCTCTTGTGTTCCATTGGTCTTTGTGCCAGCCAGCACCATGAAATTTTTGTAACAACAGCACTTTAAAGCACTTTTAGACCAGATACTGCAGTGTCTCCAGTGTTGCTCTCTTCTCGGAATTGTTTTGTTTTGGCTACCTGCCTTTGCAATGCTGTATGAGTTTGAGAATTTTTTTTTCTAATCTGTAAAGCATTTGATTGGATTTGGATGAAAATTGAATTAACCGTGTAGAATACTTTTAGTAACGTAACCACTTTACAATATTAGTTATGCTAATCTAAATTACTCCAATGCATAAGCTGTCTGATTTCTTTCTCCAGCGCCAAAGTTTTTAATATAAATGTCTCTTTGCCTCCCCAGTTAGACTTTACTCCATGGTGTTTTCTAAAATGATGGGTTAACATGATGATTACCAAACTTTTCCTCACATGAGATCACGAAGGATCTTTGAGAAATTTCAAATCCCAAACCACCATCCAAAGCAATCAAATTAAAAGTTCTTGGGGGAAGAAAAGAGACCTCATAAATTTTGTAAGTTCTCCACGTGAGTCCAGTGAGCAGACAGGTTGAGAGCTGCACTGTTAACAAGGAGCTCCTAAAGGAAACCTCTTCAGCCCCTGAAAGCAGGCGCTCTGAGGTCTTGCTGCAAATAAAACTCACTGAAGCAGTTATCTCCCTCCCCCCAGTCACACACCAGACTGATTACCTTATAAAATTTGGGGAGGCTGAGAGCCAATCACTATTTTACTTTAGAACTCCAATTGCACCGGCAAGTTTAAAAACGAATACTTTAAGCTACAGGCAGCTCTGTAATACTAATTACAACCATTAGAGGTCTGGGCAAAGAATTGCACTAATATAGTAAAAATTCTTGTTAAAATTCTGCAAAGGAGAAGAATGTGTATTCTATCTTATAAAGAGAATAATGCTCTAGTAGGTAAAGCAGTTATTATGCTAACTACAATTCTGAAAATTGGGAAGGCAGACTGGAGATGGCAAAAACAAAGGGGGGGGAGAAGCATAATCTGTTGTCATTTAAAGTTGTATAATCGAATCTTTTAATCTCTATATGATTAATAAAATATGCCTTTGCCCCACCACTAATTTTAGCAATTGTGCAAATTTAAGAACATTTTCAAAGAATTTCAATGGTAGAAAACAGTTGCAGCTACTCAAATATGTGCATTAAGTGTCTGGATAATGTCAAAGCCAAGAAGGGATTGCTTCCTCCCTGTCTCTCTCTCCCATTCTGAGCAGCTGGCTTCTGGACACTCTGCTTTTGTTGAAAAAATTATTTCCGTATAAACAAAACATAGATCATGCTTTAAATGCAGCAGAAGGAATGAGAGAATTAAGATGCCTCCACGATGTAACTTTTAAGTGTTTATTTAATCTTCATTTTTATGTAAATATATTTCAATGGAAGTTTTAACTACCACTTAAAATGGGTTTTCTGAAGTGTAATTAGGCGCGCCATCAGACGGGAAGACAAATTAAAAGTGCTGTTCACACTGTTGCATGCAGTGGTGCTCAGGAACAGCTATCTTTTGCACCACTTCACCCATAGCAATGAATTCCGGGCGCCACAGCACCCAGGATCACAGATGCTTAGGGGCATGGGCATTGGAGTTGGAGTTGTTAAACAATGCAGCTTCTTTTCACGGGAGAACTCATATCCTACACAAAGTAACACGCCATGCCTAGTAAATTGTCTAGTCAAAAACTACCACCATGACCGTTTCCTCTAAGTCAGAAGCTAGGCACGCTCTGACAATTGACACTTATGTTTAAGACTATAAGTAGTGGCAAGAATCTACATATCAGATAATTTGGGGGAAGATTTTTTTTTATACATGTTAGCCCTAGGTCAAAGTCCAATGAACCAACCTTTTTTTTTTTTTTTATATTTTGTCATATGCAATCAAGGTGTAGCACAAACTGTATGCATGTGCAACCCCATAATGAGATGGTCTAGGCAAAAGTCTCCATCAAGTCAGTCGCCCTTCTCCTGTTTAAAGAATATGAAGATGATTCAGCCAACCTCCAATACCCAATAGAGGATGACTTCTGTACTGTTCATGCTCTATGATAGGCAGATTGACTTGTTTTCTGTAGATCTGATCTTTACCTCTGACCTTTGGCTCCCAACCCATTCCACCCCATGCCTTTCTACTCTAAAGTGCACTTAGCATATGTTAGGTTCCACTTCTAAGGAGATTGGGGTGTCTTCTTCTCTCTGGGTCTGCTTATTTCACCTTCATTGTCCCCTAGAATCATTCATGTCAGCAGAAATGACACAGCTTCCTTTGTAAAGGCTGAAGAATATCTACTGTAATTATCAATCCCCAAATTTACATTACCCATGATTCCGTACCAGTTCATTCACTGAAGAGCACTCAGATTTCTCCCATATTTGGGGATTGCAATACTGCAGTGAGCATGGTCCACACATGCCTACACTACCCCCAGATGTTGCTTCAAAGGCAGAGTCTGGAACAATTACATCTCTGCATGGCCTTCCTGGAACAATGACTAAAAAGTTTACATTTTATCTTATAAGTTCTGGAGACTAATTACAGTATGATGGGTAGAGTTAATAAAAAGTATATTTTATATCTGATATATGCTAAGAAAGAGTCTCGGTTCTCTTAAGTCTCAAGTTCTCTCAGCACAAGAAAAATATGTGCTGAGAAAAGAAAAACAAGGTAATTTTTAATCACCTTGATTGCAAATCATCTCATAATGTATACAGATATCAAACCACACGGTGTTACCTTAACACTCTGCAGTTTTTACTTGCCAGTTATATCTCAGTAAAGCAGAGAAGCAAGCAAACACTTTACCAGATGACGCCAGTAAGTAACTCTCTATTCTGTATTGCAGGCCAAGACCCCATATAACCCATTAGTTGCCCAATCCAAAAGCAAAAAAAATTTTTTTTCTCAAAAATCTGTTGTTATAAGAAGCTATTCCCAGCCTGCCAAGTAGACCTGTCATGGTAGAGGGTAAAAGAAAACTCACATTTTATTTTATTAAATATATCTACTCTTTTCACTGGTGACGTGTTCTGGGATTTAGGGTGAGATGTATTTCACGATTCATGCATGACTGAAATATCTCAGGTCCTTAGGAAGAGGAACCAGTGCTCTTAAGCACTAAGCAATCTTTCTGCCCAGCACCTGGATTTCTTTGCTGTTTTCCTAGCCTCTCAGAATTGAAGATGCCTTGAAGTCACCTGAGGAACACGTGAGTGGCTCTAGATAAAATGCAGATTCCAAAGCTTTACTTTGGACTGATTGAACTCAGACATCTGAGGGATGCGAGTCTACAAGTTGGCATGTGGCAGAGACCCTCCCCCAGTTTCAAAATCCTGCCAGGCCCTGTGATGTAGGTGGCAGAGACCCTTCCCCAGTTTCAAAATCCTGCCAGGCACTGTGATGTCAGCAGCCCTGATGGCAGACTCTGAGACCCCTTAGGAAGTGAGCAGTAGGTGGGTTGAGCAACTCTGGCTGGTGAATCGCATTTGCATTACTTCCCAAATTAGGCATACGCAGAGGTAATCAATATTTCCCAATTAACACTCACAACTCCCCCCCTAGTCAGAGAAACTGAAAGTGGAGTCCTGTGCTGTCCCGCAAAGTGCATGAAATCCATTCTCACTGGAGAAAGCACTTTGCTCCCCAGATGCTAAGTGCTGGGTTGTAATGTGAAACCAAACATCTGTCCTTTGCCTTCAGATGACTTGACATGACTTGGCGCCATCCCCATTTGCTGAACAACAGACAATGTATTACTGATAAAATGAATTCTCTTCCAGCTCCCCAAGATACCACAGTTGTCTTGTAATTATGCAGTTGTTGTTTAATTACCCGACCACTAAATAGCACTTACTATATAATTAGGTAAATAGTAATTATCCTTGAAGAAGCAATAACTAAGTGCAAGTGGTATGGGGTGATGCGAATCACACCCTCACTGGGTAAACACAAGACCAAGATTTTCAGCAAAGGTTTGAACTGAAGCCACCACCGAGGAACACCTTATTGGTCACAGACTTGAGTTTATATCAGATAAACAGAAGAGGGAGAAATAGCACTTAATGACATGGCAGTGCATCTGTCATAGTATACAAGGCATAAAGCTGTCAGCAGACACCCACTATTTCCACTTTAAAAATGAATCAGGTGAGTGCATAGAGCTGGAGCTCCGAGAGAATGAGAAAGCAGAGAACTCAAGTCTGTTCCTGCAACTCACCAGTGCACTGCCCCTAAAAATGGCCTGAAATGAAGACCGTGTTGTCAGAATTGAAAACGAAACGGAAACTCAAGATGAAGTAATTAAACACTGAAAATGGGAGAGGAAATGAGAGGGGGGAAATCTTAAAATAACTAAGTAAAAACAACCTCAATGGAGGAACATTAGTGCCATAAAGCAAGAGCCCATCTGCCCCAATATGGCGTCTTCTCTGCAGTAACGATGCCCGGAAGGTCAAGACAAAGGCACAGACACTAAGTTTGGAGGAGACGACTCCCGAATGGAGGCTCCAAAGGAATAAAAAGCATCAGCTGAAGTGTCCATTCCCTATCACACGCCCTGCAGGGGTACCTCATAGTCCTGTAAACGCACACTTGATACGACATGAAGCCAAGAAACGCCCTTGCTAGTGGTTATACACTAGCTAGTAGGAGGCCCCAGACACATCCACAGCATGGCCTGAGTGAGAGAAGCCACACCTAATCCTTGAGAGACCTCAGGACCCAGGGACTGGGGAGGTCTGGAGCGGTGGGGAGGGGCTTGGGGTAGAAGGCAGGAGATGGGGGATGGGAACATCCTCTTGAAGACAGACAGTGGGGAGGAGGAATGGGATGAGTAACTGTTGGAGGAATGATCGGGAAGGGAATAATAACTGGACTATAAAAAAAAAATTAAAGATATTTTTTTAGAAAAAAAAAGGTAGTGTTTAATATGAATTGTTTTTAATGTTTACTTCATGGTCATGAATTGTTCAGAATGCCTTCTTTTAATTTGCCCTCCCATCTGACGGCATCCCTGGAATTACAGTTTAATGTACTCCAAAAGGAATATCTGTTTTCCTTATACTTTGAATCCTAAATGCAAAGATCCTGTTCATCTGATCATATACGTCTATTCCCAATACTCTGACATCAAAAGGTTTTCTTCCTTCCATTTCCTTTGCAGCTTGTTTCTGGTCTCTTGTTCCACAAGCCCCACTCTTTACTCCTCAACTTCCATATCTCACATTCCCCCCACCTCCTTAAAAACAGTCAGTGTATGTAAATCAACTTAGCCAAGTAAGCAATGGAGTGTTTGGTGGGCATCTTGCTTCTGTTTTTGTCTTGTCTTCCACTGTTTCTTTTATTTTTGTATCAGATTCTTAATATCTTCCCACATTCCTACACGAGGAATTCTCTACATACACAAGGATGAGAGATCCTCCTTCGCCTGTGAGTTTTCTGCAATGAGTACCCAAGCCTGACGTGAGGGACTGTGAAACACACACATTAAATGCTTGCTTTCTGCAACTATTCTCACCAGTAAGTAGGAAAAAAATAAGTATAGATGTTTTTCTTAAAAATGCTCACCCAGTGCTTTTCATATATTTAAAATTCCTTTAACTCCCTCCTAACCCCATGGATCCAAATTCTACCCAAATTTAGGGTTTTTTAGAAAGAAGGAGGAGGAGGAGGAGGAGGAGGAGGAGGAGGAGGAGGAGGAGGGAGGAGAAGAAGAGGAGGAGGAGGAGGAAGGAGAAGAAGGAGAAGGAGGAGGAAGGAGAAGAAGGAGAAGGAGGAGAAGGAGGAGAAGGAGGAGAAGAAGAAGAAGGAAGAAGAAGAAGGAAGAGGAGGAGGAGAAGGAGAAGAAGGAGAAGAAGGAAAGAAGGAGAAGAAGAAAAGAAGAAGAAAAAAAGAAGAAGAAAGAAGGAGAAGAAGGAGAAGAAGAAGGAGAAGGAGATGGAGAAGGAGAAGAAGAAGAAGGAGAAGGAGAAGAAGAAAAGAAGAAGAAGAAGAAGAAGAAGAAGAAGAAGAAGAAGAAGAAGAAGAAGAAGAAGAAGAAGAAGAAGAAGAAGAAGAAGAAGAGAAGAAAAGAAGAAGAAGAAGAAGAAGAAGAAGAAGAAGAAGAAGAAGAAGAAGAAGAAGAAGAAGAAGAAGAAGAAGAAGAAGTGTTTATTTCAGAAAGCCTCGACAGCTGGATTAAAATTAAGGTTAAGTAGGAGTTAAAATATTCAATAGTATTACAAGGTTCAGGCTGTGAAAAGGAAAAGAGTACTGTGAAGATATGTTTTAAGTTAGACAATTTAGAATTCCTTAAAGAATGTTCTAGTTTCCTCCATAATCAGCTACATCGCCCATAAATCTCCCACTCATACCTATTAGACACAAAATGACTCCCTTGCAGCTATAGGTGGGCAAAGACATCCCTTTGGATCACTTCCGACTCCAGCCCAGGAGGCTTGCCATCGTTTTCATCAAACAATAAGAACTGGAAAGGGTTGAACTCTAGGTCTTGGACCTGACAACTATCAGTCAGTCAATTTACAACCTGATCTGTCACCTGCATGTTATGAATAGGAAACACCTACTCATCCTTCTCAGGGGCCAGGAAGGAGCATAAAGCCCTGCTAACAAGATGAAGCCTTGTGCTCTGACACTCAGATGGCTTGCTCACCTTCAGCCACCTATACTGATTAGTGTGCTGCCCTGAGGCTGTGCCTTGGACACCAGTCTCCACCCTGAACCCTCTCTGGTTCTTCTATCTACACAGCTCAGTCTTTCAGCTTTTTTCAGGCCTTTCCTGGGTGACAATTTAGCAGAAATACTTAACCAAATTCCCTACGTAGGACTGTATCTCATATGTGTGGACTCACACTCACACAGGGTAGGGGAGAGGGAGGGACAGAGAGGTAACAGAGAAAGCATCGACCTCTGTCTTCTAACGATGCTATATTATTATTTAAAACTTTATCATATTTATCCCCTCACTAGAATATAAATACTCTCAATGTAAGAATTTTATTTTATGTATCCTTTTATCTTCAGCATCTAGAGTGGTGTCTGGCACAAGGAATATACTTAAGTATCAATGGAAGACTAATTTAGATGACTATAGATTCAGAAGATAGAAGAACAAGAGAGTTCAATCTCTACCCCCATGGAACTGATGTTCTATAGAGAGACAGACAAATGGCTATGCAGCTTGCAGTAGAATCCAGATCACATGACACGTGTTCTTCTCCACCTCTGCCATGTGCAACAGTCTTCAGAAGGGTGAAGTTTGACTGTCTGGCCACAGCTGCAGAAAGACACTGACAGGAATGAGAAAGGCAGGCTATAAAAGTTGAGTAAATTAGTTTTTTCCATCTTATATTCTTGATTTTGTGGATTTTATAAGAGATGCATTCAGATTGCAAGCCAAAAAATGAGGAAGAAGTCATGAGGATTCTTGACAAGATTTATACTATTTTCAATTTATTTCTCTTATTTGTATGAATGTTCGCCTGTGTGTATGTGTGTGTATGTATGTGTATATATGTGGACATGTATGTGTGTATATGTATGTGTGCACGTGTGTGTATATATGTGTATATGTATGTGTTTATGTATGTATTATGTGTGTGTATGCATGTATTTATGTATGTGCATGTGTGTATGTATGAATATCACATGCATGACTGAGGCCTTCAGAGGTCAGAAGAAGGCATCAGATCTTCTGGAACTAAAACCACATATTGTTGTGAGTCACCATGTGGGTGTTGGGAACTGAACACGGGTCTTCTGCAAGAACATGCCTTTATTTTAAAGGCATGCTCAACAATATTTTGCATATAGAACAGTGTTTACATTTTCAATAAAGTATCACAGTGGTAATCTCATCCATATATATATATATATATATATATATATATATATATATATATATATATCACACGCATATATAACCATGTGCAACAGTGTACTAGCAATAGCCACTGACAACTGGAGGTGTTTGAGAGATGGTGTCACTCACCCCTATGACACTGTGATTCTCCTTTTCTTTTTCTTTTGTCAAAATTTTAAAGGGAATTTATTTAACTTGTTTTGCATTCTATCTTACAATCTATAAAAAACAAGATGTACACACTTTAAAATGCTTCACAAAATGTGTTATTCAGTTAGACTTTGATCCGTTACTAGGGCATGAGACACACAAATAGAGAGGCCTCATTTGAACAGGAGAACTCTAAAATAGGATCCTGGTCAGAGGATGCTGTTCACACATGTGTTGAGATGGAGTTGGCTGTAAGAGATAGATTTCTTGCTTTTCTACCAAGCCTTATTAGAATTACAATGACATTCTCTGAGAAAGGCCATTATGAGGCAAGGCTGCTGTCCTCACATGCACACACTGGGATGAAATAAACATCCTACTTTATATTGTACACCAGACCTTTAGACTAAACTAAAGGAACGTGAAAGGACCTGAGGGTTTAAACACCATCCTAGAATCTAATTACAAGAGCAGCAGAAGGTGAAAGTTGCTTTGAATGTCAAGTTGAGCTGATCATGCAATTTACTCTCTCAAAGTCCCATTTCATTCCTGTTGACAGGCAATGCTGCTTGACACCAGAGTAGCTAATCAATCAAACAGACTTGTCTCTGCCCTGAAAGCTGGACACTCGTACTCAACACTTGTGGGGCGGATATTGAGATTGTTTTCAGTTATGCAATATGGCAAATTGTGGATAAATATGAGATGAATAGAAATATTTTGCAAATAATTTCAGGATGGCTCATTTTGGCCTGGCTATCCTTCCATTCCCAAGACTCACAAAGGGTGAAGAGTGAAGCCTAAAACCATGGCTACATCTAGCCTTAAGCTTGTGGGGAAATCAATAATGGTGTGTTATAGTGCGTTACTTAGGAATAGATTCTATAGCGTTCTGAATGCTGTGTGATTATTAGCAGTGAGAGCCAGCTGAAGTGAGCTTGGGTAAGCTAGAAGTCTAATTCTTGGGTTTCTACTACTCATGAATAACAACCTCCCCTGTTCAGGGACACAGAGTTAGCACACTGGACTGAAAGTACAAACTCTGAAAGAAAATAAACCACCTCTTCACTTGTCTTTTTTCGCTCACTTTATAAGAACATTTCTGTTTCTTTCTTTCTTTATGTATTTATTTATTTATTTTTATTTATTTTATTTTATTTTATTTTTGCTATTTGGGGACGAGAGGAAAAAAATTTAATCATGTGTATTTCCAATGAATTGTGTTTTTCTGAAATACCTGATGGGACTATCATTTTTTCCTTTGAAGAGTCACGTGTTGCAAACCCCTTACAATATCAACCAACCAGTTCCCCCCTACCCCCTACCCCCACCCCCACCTCCCCCCACCCCAGAGCTCCCAGGGACTAAGTCACCAACCAAGGACTACACATGACTCTGGCTGCATATGTAGCAGAGGACAGACATGTCAGACATCAATGGAAGGAAAGGTCCTTTGACCTATGAAGGTTTGATAGATGCCCCAGTGAACACCCTCACAGAAGCAGGGGGTGGGGGGATAGGAGAGTAGGTTTCCTGGAGAGGGGGAAACCAGGTAAAGGGATAACACGTGAAATGTAAATAAATTAAAATAAATTTAAAGATAAAATAAAATAATTTTAAAAAATCATGTGTTGTGTTATTGTCTATAAAATAATTTTGATCCCTATATTTAAATGTGAACTATGGATTTGCATAGATCCTACTTATGTTTAGTGTTTAAGTGAATCATGCACTGGTGACCAAAATACTGGACCATTCTGTGTTCATCAACCCCTGTACCTAACTCGGACCGTACCCAAAACCCTTAGATTTCCCTTTCACCACTAAATGGCATAGCACCCCCTAGTGGAGCCTAAGTAAACAGCCACTAAGTGACTCTGACACAATCTTATGTTTGCAGTATGTCCTATTTATAGTGTTAAGCAGACTCAGAAAGATAAATATCAGGTCTCTTCTCAAGTATAGAATCTAAGTGTGTGTGTGTGTGTGTGTGTGTGTGTGTGTGTGTGTGTGTGTGTGTGTGTGTTAAAGAAGACAGCATACAAGAGGGGGAAGAAGAGCTCTTCAGCAAGGGAAAGGGGGAAATAGAATTGAATAGAACTTATATGGCATGTAAACAGAAGGGGGCACTATTGGGAGGAAGGAAGGGGACCAGCAAGAGAAGGAAGAGGACCCGGTGGGTAACTGGGAGAGACAGACGGACAAATAAAGTCAAGGTATACTGACACATGCATTTGAGAAAGCCATAAGCAAAGATCAGTGGTTTGGATAATAACTATAAAAATTAAATATTTTTAAAGTTCAAGAAAAGAGTAGCAGCACCTAGACAAGTGATTAAAGTTCTAAAAATCTAAAATTTAAAAAGTCTACTACCAAATGACAATTATACCTAAAATCACTGACTTCTTCAATATAAAACTCACCCTGCCTTTTTGATATTATTTCTATCAAATGTAGTATTAAAAAGTATATATATATATATATATATATATATATATATATATATATATATACACACACACACACATAAACATATACATGGATATACACATTTAATATATTTGAAAACAAGAATAAGTAACTTCTAATAAGGGCCTAGAATACGACTTATAAACAGGCTTTGACAGAATAAGAACCAGGGAGCAGGCAGCCGTCCTTCAGGGGAGACATGCTCTCTTCGTTGCTACAGTCATCTTGTGCTTCAGTTATCTTAATGTAGACAATGAGCCCCAAGCAGCCACATCTTATAGAGTTAATTACAATAAAAATACCAGCTATCTCGTCCTATCTGATGCTGCGCACCCCTCCTCCAAATACAACCGAAATAATTAAAAGCAGCTTTCCCCCTAATTTTAAGGACTCAGTATCCTAGGTTGGGAGAGGAAACGTCTCTCTTTTTCCTTTTGGAAATTCAGAACAAGCGAGCCTGCAGCTGGCCTAAGAATCTTGTTAGGGCAACAAGATCCGGGCTCATAAATCATGATGTGTTTCAGCGTTGCATCCTCTTCACACTTAGCTGAATTAAAAAGCCAAAGGGTGTGAGTGGAAGAATCTCTAGCTTCCGTTAGAATGAGCGCTGTGCCCATACATCTCTGCCTGCTTTCTAGGCCAGTAATGCAGCAAGGTCCAGGACAAAGAAAGAAATGGTTCCAGTCAGCCTGTCACTGAGCAAACGCACATGTGTACTTCTTTCTATGTGCAGTGTGTGTGTGTGTGTGTGTGTATGTGTGTGTGTGTGTGTGGTATGTGTATGGTATGTGTATATGTGTATGTATATATGTGTGAGTGTGGTGTGTGTGCTGTGTATACATGTGTGTGTGGTGTGTGTGTATGTGTGTGTAGGGGTGTGTGTGCAGTATGTGTGTGTATGTGGTGTGTATGTATATGTGTACATGTGTGTGTGGTATGTGTGGTGTGTGGTGTGTGTGGTGTGTGTGTATGTGTGTGTGTGGTATGTGTGTATATTTGTGTGTGTGGTGTGTATATGTGTGTATGGTGTGTATATGTGTGGTGTGTGTATGTGTGTGTATGTGTGTGTGTGTGTGTATGGTGTGTGTGTGTATGTGTGTGTGGTGTGTGTGGTATGTGTATGTGTATGTATGGTGTATGTGTATGTGTATGGTGTGTGTGTGTGGTGTGTGTGTGTATGTGTGTATGGTATGTGTGTTTGTGATGTGTGTGTATGTGTGTGTGTGGTGTGTGGGTGTATGTGTGTGTGTGGTGTGTGTGTATGTGTGATGTGTGGTGTGTGTGTATGTGTGTTTGTGATATGTGGTGTGTGTGTGTGTGTGTGTGGTGTGCATGTGTGTGTGTTATTGCTCAGTCTCACGTATAGACTGTGCTTTGCCCTGTCCAGTTGTCCATAAACTCTGCACCCTGAACAATGCTTGCTGGGTTCTGCACTTCCGAGAATAAAATGATATCTAAACCAATAATAAGCTGTGACCTAAAAGCCCCCTAAATAATTCATGCTCTCCTCCATGTTAAACAAATTGGCAGAACTAGTAAATACAATAATCATGTAATATCTTATAAAGAGTCTTCTCTGTAGAGGGACGTGAGCGGACAGAGACAGAAATGCTGCCCCACAGTGAGGCACACTCTGATTTCTCAGGAGAAAATTCTGCTGTTCTTGTAAATTGCCAACTTAAATGGAGACTCAAGACAAATGTTTGTTGAAGCAAATTAAAATCAATGATTTTCCCTAAGGCTTAAATCATACAAAATAAGTCAAAGATTATAAATCATCACCACCACAATGAATTAGTGTTCAATTAGTGTTCTAGGGAGGACGAACTGGCACTTTTGACAGACACGGTGGAATGCAGCCAGTAGGAAGTTTGTCCTGGCTCCGCCCCCTTCTGGGGGACTGTGATGACTTGTTTTGCTGGTTTAGTATTCATTACTAATATGTGCACTTCTCCTCCGCAACATGATTATGAGCCTTTCCAAGATATAGACAATAAAACCAGCAAAATACACTCCAAAGTGCTCAGAGATTTACAATTGGATAAAAAAAATATTTTTATAATATTAACACAAAAAATATATCTAAGTTCAAACAATTGAGATCAATCAAGAATCATTTGGAATAGAACAGAATCAACATGAATGCGTGGATTCACGGGAAGAGGTAAGTTCTGACAGTGCTAACCCTCGGCATGCATTGCTCCAGCGATACCGCGGCATGACACCTTGGACAGTACATTACCAATGTTCTCAATTTAGTCCATTTACCCAGCAAGTGTCCACGGCAATAATTTCAGTGCACACTGCAATTTTAATTTAAAAGTTTTCTTTTTCTTGAAAAACAATTTCTTTAAGTTCTGACCTCAAAGCTCAGGATATAAAATTATCAATCAAAACTACGTCTTAAGAGAAAACTAAGGCTTCTGACTGAGATGTGTAAGAATAGGCTTATGTATCCCATACCCGCGATAGAGCGCAGAGGTGACTTGGTCCTCACTGCACGGTTAATGCCACCCCTTGTCCTGAATATTTTCATAAGCTGCTATCGCAAACATGACTGGGCAGGAAGCAGCCTGTGCAAGGCAGAGAGCTCTCTGCTGAGCTGTGGGATGTGATATTCTAAGTTCTTAATTGATGTCACACAAGCTGAGTAGACACTTTGTTTTGACACTTAGGAACACAACTTTCAGGCTTGTTTCAACAGAAACAATCCTGCCTCAATATAGAGGCAGGCAGCAACTGCACCAGTGAACAGATCCAATTTCTTTCTTTTTTTTCTCAAGCATGAATATATTCTCAGTTGCTTAAATTACTCTTACATGACACAGACCACCGGTGGCTTTAGACGGAAAGAAAACTCAAAGCATATTTTTGTTAATAGTGTACTGATTTGAACAACACTGATTATGTTCTCCTGGATAAGACGCTGCCGCACTACCTTGACTTGGATGCCAGTCAATGGTAAGTGGTCCATGCATTGAGCATCGACAGAGAAACATAAAAATAACTACCTAGTGTTGCTGCGCCAACCTAGAGGGCATCTCAAGCACCCTTATGCAAGGTCAAAGGTTAACACTTACCTTGTGCAAAAAAAGAGGTTGTCCCGCCTCCTCCCTCCGGAAGACTCATGCGGAGAACATACCGGAAATACAGATCCTCCATTTAGTGTCCCTAACCCGCTCACCCCACACAGAGAGCGCAACACTTACAACTGTATGACTCTGGCAAATGTCCAGCCGTTTCTGTAAAAATCACTTCTGGCCCACAAGGAATACAACGGATCCCCAAGCTGTAATTGTTTTACAAACCCTTCACCTTGACCATTACCCCAAACCCTTCTCTTTTCTTCTGTTCCCCGACTTCTCAGAGGAGAGGAGCCAGAGCGGATGAGAAACTTGTGTTAAAAGAAATACTCAGCAGCTGGCACACCCTTACCCATACCCAGACAAGGCATAATCCCAGAGCAGCATCTGGCAGCCAGGCTTCTCAGCTTCTTCGGGAAATGTATAGAAAAACCCCAGAATAGGATGCTCTAAGGCATATTGCCCTCAAAGCCTCTTAAAAATGTAGGGAACGGAAGAACAGAGAGGAAAAGATACCAATTACCTAAACTGAAGCGTGCCGCGAGGGCGCCTTAAATGTCTATTCGCCCTTACTATTTCAACGATTTTAGTAATTGGAAATCATCCTTCCTTCAGCGGCTTCACCTCCAAAACAGTGCGCAGTACGATTCCGCCTTCAATAGCAATCTGCTGAAACATTAATTCAAAATCGTCCTGAAGAACAGTTGGCTACCCGGGGTACCAGTGTTGTTCGCTACTGAAAACCAGCTAGCTCCATACTGGGGATGCAGTGAGTAAGAAATTCCATCTTACCACTCGGGTTACATCTTAACAGCTCGTCCTTGGAAGACAAAGGATTTTAATTAAAACTAAGAATTCAAACTCAACAGAGCTACAATCTAATGAAAAGAAAAGAAAAGCCTTGAACTGCTAAAGCTCGTTTTCACCCGAACTCTACAAGCTGTCGGCTCATTCTTTCTTTTATCTGACTGTTGGTTTAAGTGTCTGCTCTGACCTATGCACTACACCAGTTTCGGTCAGTCTCTCAGTTTTCGTTTTCTTTTCTTTTTTTTTATTGAATATCGTCTTCATTTACATTGCCAATGGTAAAACCTTTCCCGATATACCCCCTCCCCTAAGACCCCTATCCCCTCCCCCAACTCCTTCCCCCTACCTCCATGTATAAAGGGCAGTGTTTAATTCAGAGAGTTGTTGCAAGCACTAAATGGAATTGCTCATGGAGTCATGCCTGGCCAGCAATAAAGCACTGTGCAATTTATAAAGCAACTATTACCAAAACAAGCTAATTTCTTGATTCTGCACTTGATCATTACTATGTGAAGGCAGGCAAGAAAGGGAGGGGAAAAGAGAGAACTGTATGTGCACAGGACATAAATCACACATGATCAGTATACTATGCAAACGCTAACAAGAGACATAAGGGTGTGTTGATGTGATGGAAATGGAGAGGCAGAATTTTTGGGTAAAGACAAAAATGACTCTTGTAAGCCCCCAGAAAATAACTGCATATGGAATTAAAGATAATTTATAATTTCCTGAGCAATAAAGTGAAATTGACAGTCCAGGGCGGGGTGCTCTGTGCTCTAATTCTGGAATGGGATGACCTGAGTTTAACTTTACTACTTATAGATGCTGTTTAAGAGAGCTGCTTAATCTCTGTGCCTCGCATCCTGTCCCAGAAATTATGGGCAGCTATCGTATCTGCATGCTGGAACTGCCAATCCAAGGATAAGGAATTCTTTTTTTTTTTTAACCAAGGAGATAGATTATCAAATGGAATGGTACTTGTTAACCAGTTCAGTGAATTCACCTATGAATAAATACAATTTTTAATACATATTCTTTTGGAAAGACTCAATGCAACAGTATAGGGGAATACCAGAACAGGGAAGTGGGAAGGGGTAGATGGAGGAACAGGGGGAAGGAAGAGGGCTTATGGGACTTGCGGGGAGTGGGGACCCAGAAAAGGGAAAATCATTTGAAATGTAAATAAAGAATACATCGAATAAAATATATATATATATATATTCTCTTTTGAAAAATCTACAAGACTTCATATTGCCTACATGAAACTCAAAACTGACCCCCTGGCTATTTTTTAAAATCCTATCTTGTCATTTGTTAGCACACATTTCTCATAACTTCTTTTTTTTTAAAGATTTATTTATTTATTATAAGTACACTGTAGCTGTCTTCAGACACTCCAGAAGAGTGTGTTGGAGCTCATTATAGATGGTTGTAAGCTATCATGTGGTTGCTGGGATTTGAACTCAGGACCTTTGTAAGAACAGTCAATGCTCTTAACCACTAAGCCATCTCTCCAGTCCCACTTCTCATAAATTCTAACATAGATTCTTTAGTTCAGCTCAGCCCCTGCCTTGGTTAGTTCTCTTCTACAGAGAACTTCCTTGAAACAGCTGTCTGTCTAAGGTCTCAGATTCATTCATTCCATGGCCTATTATGATCAGGTCTAAGTCCCTGCCCTTCTCCTCAGAACAGGCCCTATGGAGATTATTGATGATCTGGTTGTGGTCTGCCCTGCCCGCCTGCCTTTCTCGGGTCCCTCTTCTCCTCTGAATGAAGGGGAATCTGTCTTCACTGATCAGATCCTTCTTTTGAGACAGGAAGTAACACCAGAACATGGTTTTCCTCAGGTTCTCCCCTAACACTAGTCTTCCTTGTGGTTCCTTTTTAGTTTCCTGGACATCAGAGCAACTCTGTGCCATTTCCACAGACATCTACTCTTTCTTCTAACTCCAAAGCCCATTTGGCCTGGAGATCAAGCAGCGGCTTGCCGGCAATTCCATCCCGTAAGTAGTATCTCAAACAGTAGGCAGAGCCACTGAGAGGCCTTGTCCCAATATCTAAGATAGAAGGGGTCAATGAGGCTCCACACGCATGTGCGTGCACCACCATACATGCTCATGTGCCCACACAGGCAAACATGCATCTAAACATGCACACTACATAAACATGCATGCACATAAAAAAAAAAGACCTACACAACTATAGCTAGACGTGTGGTTCTCTCTCGTCTAAGAGGCTATAGTCATAAGTTCCAAATGCATTTCTTTTCACAAGTGCCTCCTTCCCAGATCTCCGACGCTATCTTTCACTCCATTAGCATTTGTAGCAAGATGAGAGTTTTCCCTTTCAAATGGACAAACTACCAGGGACCCCATTCATGTTCAATTGGGTGCCTTCAGCTGTTTTCTCTACTTACCACGCTTCTGCATGGATGTGAAACTGTACAACATGCCCCGACCCCGATCAAATGCTCATCAATTATTTTTAGATATGAGATTGTTCTTTAAGAGTAATGAACACTTCATGGGTGTAGTTTTGCTGACTCACAATGTCACAGCAGACTCCCTGGCTCTCTGGTGCTGACAATTATTGTGCCGTCTCTTCCAAGATATTCCCCTGAGCCTTGGATGTAAGGGTGGCCACAGATGCGTCAAGTGAGTCTGAGCAACCCGTGTCAGCTGTTCCCCTTGTTGGCTCCAGTTGTGGCTTTCAGGAATGTTCCCTACCTGCTGCAAAAAGAAGCTTCCTGGGTGAGGACTAAGACTACACCACCCATGAATATGGATACTTAAACTCGGCCTGGATAGGGATAAAAACCAGTTGTCATGCCAGCATTGACGGGGAAATTAACAACTGCCGAGAGAAGTTATTTTCTCTGAGTGATGAACTCCCAAATGGTGATCCAAGTGGTTAGTCCTAAAACGAACACAACCAACACTAAATGGACTCAGCAGTTTTCACACACACATATATATGTGCGTATGTGTGTATATGTGTGTGTGTGTGTGTGTATAGATAGTGTGTGTGTTTGTATGTATGTGTATATACAAATGTGTATATGTGTGTCTGTATATATGTGTGTGTGTATGTGTGTGGTGTGTATTTGTGTATTTGTGTATATTTGTCACAGGATTTTCCCTGTTCAATTACATTAGTACAGAGAAGGTCTGTGATTGGACAGGGAAAGGGAAGCAGAGCTAGGAACTGGGGAGACAGAAAGTGAATCAGAGAGAGAAGAACAATGGCCGACGTGAACTCACACAGCAAACACCAGCCACAAGTAGCTAAGCTTTCACAAGGTTAGAAATGTGGAGATAAAACTTTTATCATTATCAATTGGCTCTAAAATTATTGTATTGACAGCTTGGAAATTGTAACATTATTTATACATAAATCTGATTGGTCAATTAAGAAAAAATTATTTTTTATCATAATGTTTTTCTTTTCTTTTTTTAAGATAAAGTTATTCATTTATTTTATGTAAGTACACTGTAGCTGTCTTCAGACACAACAGAAGAGGGCATCCTATCTCATTACAGATGGTTCTGAGGCACCATGTGGTTGGCTGGGATTTGAACTAAAGACCTTTGGAAGAGCAGTCCGTGCTCTTAAAGACTGAGCCATCTCTCCAGCCCCCACTCCACACCTGCTCACTCTAGCCTAGCTTGCTGTATTTCCCACAACATGTATATATGCAAATATATGATACACACACACACACACACACACACAATGTATATGTTTTTAAGAGACCATGCAAGTGACTACAGTTGGGAGGAGGAACAGGTGGTACTCCCTAGGGAAGAACTCACCAATTGCTGTCCAGTGCCAAGCAACCAGCTCTGAAAACTTATATGCAAGTAATGTGATATAGACCCAACAGGGTACATTTAGGAATATGTCTGTATGAACCAATGCATGTATCTGTGTAATAACAATTAATGAAAAAAAGAGGCCATGAATTTGAAAGATATCAGGGTTGGGTATGTGGAAGACTTGGAGGGATGAAAGGGAAGGGAAAATGTCATTAAAATACAATCTCAAAAATAAATAAGCCTGAGATGATAGCACAGGCCTGTAATATCAGCATTTGAGAGGCAGAGGTGGTGGATCTCTGTGAGTTTGAGACCAGCCTGGTCTACAGAGCAAGTTCTAGGAGAGCGAGGGCTACACAGACAAACACTATCTTTAAAAACCAACCAACTAGCAAACAAATAAAAAGAGAAAGGTCATGAGTTTGAAAGGATAACATGGGAGGTATTGAGAAAAGGGAGAAAGGAGAAAAATGATGTAATTATATTTAAATTAAATTTTAGGAAATAATAAGAAAAAGAATAATTAAAAGAAAGCTTGAAGCAATATTCCTCCACAAAAAAACTATAGAAGCAATATAATACACAAGACCTAAACTGCATAACACTGTCATGGTGCTACCAATTATAGAGACCGAAGCAACACTACTACTCGGAAGCTTAGTAGTTGTTCGTGAGTAACTGTAACACAAGGATTGTTTACAGAGAGATGGAAATGAAGCAAAAAATGCTGCCTCAGGAAGGTCATGGCCATTACAGGGTTCAGATGTAAGTGTGAAGGGATTTCCTTTGGAGCCTTCAGCTCCTTGGAAGCTTTGCAGAATGCTATTTGCCTTGCACAATAACAAACAACCTTAAAGACACAAAGAATCCTCTTTGCACACTGAGATTACCAGGATGGAAGATTGTCGACACTACTTTTCAATGGTGCAAGAAATGCACCTGCAAGGAATGTACCTGCAAGAAATGCACCTGCAAGAAGTGCACCTGCAAAAGATGCACCTGTAGCCATGAATTCAAAGAAGACCTTTGCTCAGTAGACGCCCACCTTCTCTCTCATTCACACTCGTGACAGAAACCTGCATTTCTGTGAGTATTCCAAGAAGCTAGTAACTTCCAGATGGCATAATAACCTGCTCCCTTCAGTTTTTCCTGTTCTCAGTAATCCAACCTTCGAAAGGCACTGTGAATTTGCTCCTTTGATGTGCTGCTTATTGATAGGAGCTTGACTCCTCTGGATTTGACATGGTAGGGTAGAAAACTGTCCTTTCAGAACTGGCCTCTTGGGTAGCCAAGGCTTCCCGGCTTAACTGTGCAACTTGCACCATGAATGTAAAATATTGTATCAGTCTTTTGTGCTGACACAGCCACCGCATGATTTAATTCCAGCTAGCTGTGGGATGTAATGCATTATCAGAGGTTGGAGCACAAAATTTGCATCCCCACAACTTCAAAGCAGGGTTTTTATACCGATACTTACATCTCTCTGATTGTTTGAAAGCTTCTAATTGCTACCTTAGTGTTATCAAAATTACTGTCTTTTCCTTAGTAATTTAATGGAACTTATCTCCATTAATTTAGTTAGAATTTTCTTATCAAGTTAATATGACTTGATTATTAGTGCGATGATCAATTGTGTTGGTTTTGGTTGTCACTTTAATTAATAATATGTTTCACAGGATACGGTTTTCCTCCAATGTTTAAGTCATGTAAAAATATATTTCCCTCAGATGTATTTCTTCTGGGTCCCTTTTTTTCCCAAATCCCAATGTACATCTGACTATCACTTGTTTAGCTCTGAGCTAATGTTTCTATGTTATTTTTGATTATTTCTCCCGGTCTCCCCACTGCTGCACACAGCCTTCTTTAATTTCAGATAATGGAAACTCCATTCAGAAGAAACCTCCCTGGAGTCCCCTTCTTCCTTCAAATGCTGTCAAAGCCTTTGGTTGGTTCTGTTGCTTCCTTGTGGGAAATTTATTCATTATCTGCCCAGTCCTCAGCATCCATTTTACCTCACACAAAGAGGGGAGGACCTCTGCCTCTCCTGTACACTTCAGGCAAGACCCTCCACGTTTCTGCACTCACAATTTTACCATCTCTACCTGCATAGAGAGTAGAAGCTTACAACCTGAGCCACTGTGCCTCTCAAATATTTGAATAACCTCCCTTTCCACTCCCTTCTCTTGCAAAACAAAGTCCAACATCCGAGCTCAGTCTCCATGGTCCCTTATTAGGTAAAAGAAGAAGGTGACAAAAAAAAATAAAATAAAAATAAAAAAATAAAAAAAATAAAAAAAAAGAAGGTGACACCTCAGAAAACCATTAGTATTTTATGTTCCAGCTCACACACCGGAGACTGATAAACATGGGTTTTAACTAGCATGGGCTCTTTACATTAGGACTCTGTGAGCCTACCCTACTCAAGAATCCACATTCACCTCTGTTACCCAAAGTAACCATGTTCTCACACATTTGAAATGTTCATCATCTGAAGCTAAAATTCATATATCTATCGCAAATCATATTAATCACTTTGTTTGACACCCTACTTATCCACATAATTTTTCTAATTTTTATCAATGTCTCTAGTCTCAAGATTAAAGCCTTTAACATTTATGAAATGCTACAGTGTCACAGACACATGTGACTAATGCCATGTTGTAGGCTACATTTGGGTTGATCGTAACCGCTCAAGCACACAACTGGGGGTTTTCTTATAGGACCTCTTTTATTTAAACACCGTTTAGAATGCCTTAGGGTGAAATTATGTACTAAGCTAACATCTGAATGCAAAAGGATGCAAAATACTTGGGTATCCACGAATATCATGTTCAGAAATCCTTTGCTATATTTTTAACTTTACAGTAGATTGTGGCACAGGGGTCTACTTGCCCTCTTAGGTTTCTATATCTTTATGCTACTAGTTTGTTCTTTTTGCCTAGGGACTTTTTCTTCAACATCTCCTTCTGGCTCTTTTTCTTTGATCTCAACTTTAGATGTTGCTTAGAACTGGGCCATCTTCTGATTGCCTGCTCCACATACCCTGAACAAATTTACTTTTCTTTATCTCCAGCAGAGAGACAACTGTCTCCTGGGCATAACAGTTATGAAAAGACAAACTTGATTCATAATTAAATAAGTCAGAAAACAAAATGAATAAATGCATTCACTATGACTGGCACCCAGATTTCTAATTTGAGTCATTGTGAGACAGTGACAGGCGACACAAGCTTTTGGACAACATCAATCAAATACTGCATTGGCTCAACACTGTAGACCAGTCACTCACAGAGCTGAAAACTTGACAAATGCTGCATTTTATAAAAGCAAATGTGTAATAGTATGTCTCTTCATCTACTAAGGAAGTTTCAACAATTTACATGCACGCAAAATGCATATATACAGTCAACATGGTGAGATTGCATTTTAAGAAGTCAGATTTGAAAGAAGTATATCAGAACTGTGGGGTATGCACATAATATATACTTCTAGTATTTAAAGTGGCATAAAGATAAAATACATGGTAATGTGCAAAAATGTAGAGACTTTAAGATAATGAGGGAAAGACTTTTAAAATTTTTTTTAAAAAAAACTTCAAAATAAAATTAGACACTAAAAACCAACAAAGGTGGACTATGTATGGGTGATTGAACAGTGGCCCAGAACTGTTGGCTGACCTTCATGTGCATTACCTATATTTTGTAGAATATACAAAACACTGCTTAAAAACAGGCTATTCTTGGGACTCCAGATTTTGAGCTTTTCGCAGTCATGATTTTAACACTTTTTTCGCCATGTTAGTGGTCTATAAGTGTGTTGCTAATAACATTCTTTCTTTAGATCCTAACTTTCAATTCTGTAGCATTCTGTTACGTTGTTGTTTCTGTTGTTGTTATTAAAGCTTTACATACCCATCTCAGCTTCCCTGCCTCCTCTCCTCCCCGTCTCTTCCTGTCACCTCCCCTTCCCCCATCCCTTTTCATCAGAAAAGAGATGCCTCCCATGTCATAGGCCTTGCTTTTGATCAACAGTTGGGTTATTTTCTCTATTAGGAGATTTATATTAGATAGCTCACTCACATCCATTTGCTCTATGGGTCTTCTTTTGAAATGCATTATGATTTCATAGACACCACTGTGAGGCTTATTTTTATTTGAAGTTTTCCCCCTCTTACAGCAGAGCTTTCCCCGTTGCTTTGGGATACATGGAATCTCTTCTGGATGCATTCCTATACAAGCCAAATATTTGGAAGAAGCAACACTTGAGGTTAAACACCAGGGCAGTGATGAGTCTTCCGATTCTATGCCATACACGTAATTATTCTCAAGGCAGTCCTAGCATTGCTGGCTCCTTGAGGCTGTAGGAAATGTCAATTCAGATGAATGATTCTGCTTCACAATGGTGGTTTTTGTCCTACTGTCTGATACTACTGTTCCTTTCCTCCATAGTCTCTCTACAGCTGCTTAAAAACAGGCTATTCTTGGGATTCCAGATTCTAGTTTTCTCAGCCATGATTTTAATCAAGGGCTATAATTTGAGGATATTCAGGGGTTTGAAATTTTAGACTTTGGGGGATAATCTTTTTGAGAATTTCAAAACTCTTGGTCAGAACAGTCAGGACTGTTTATTTGAAAATTAATTGCGGGGTGGTGGTGGTGCATGCCTTTAATCCCAGCACTTGGGAGGCAGAGGCAGGCGGATTTCTGAGTTTGAGGCCAGCCTGGTCTACAGAGTGAGTTCTAGAACAGCCAGGGCTACAGAGAAACCCTGTCTCAAAAAAAAAAAAAAAAAGAAAAGAAAAGAAAAGAAAATTAATCAACACTGGCCTTTCTCCCATGCCTTGCATAGCACCCAGCTCATAGAAGATGCACATGATAAAGCAATAAGTACACATGATCTTAAATATACATTTGATTGCATGCTTATCATTCTGCTTTTACGTAATTTCCAGAATCAACAGATCAATAGAATCAGAAAGTAGTTGATATCTACCTAGAGCTTGAAGTGGATGAGTATAAGGTTTCATAAGAAGGGATAATAAAAAAGTTCTGAAATTAATTTTAGTAATGTCTATATAACTCTGGAAATACAAAAAAAATAAAACTAAGCTGTTTGTTAAATTCATGAATTGTGGGGCTGGAGAAATGTCTAAGCAGTTCAGAACATGTACTGTTCGTGCAAGAGGACCCGAGTTATATTCCAGCCACTCATATTAGAGAGGCTTATAACTGGCCAAAACTCTTGCTTCAAGGAATCTGAAACCTCTGGCATCTGTGGGTACCTGAATTTACATACCCACATGCATACTTATACATGTAATTAAAAGGAAAAAATGAATATAGTACACACACACACACACACACACACACACACACATCTGCATCAGAAAAAAGCTATCCCTAACAAACCAGACTCCATAATAACTAATATACATTCTACTCTTCTAGGTCTCTACTGTATACTACTCTGCCCTTCAGTATTTGCAAGTACAATTAAGGCCCAGTGGCACAGGGCCATAAGCAGCTCAAAGATGTACCTTGAGTAGGTTTTTACTCTGTTCTTCATTCATTTTCTCAACTGCTCTACTCTCCTCCCCCAGGATTATGTTCCTAAGTAAACAAAATCCACAAGCCTTTGTCTCAGAATCTGCCTTGGCGAGGGAGGACCTAAGACTCAGGAATCTTCAAAGTTTCTTTCTCTATTTTCATGACCTAATTATTATGAACAATGAAGAGGCTATAAAGCCACATGGAGAATTAGCCATGCGTTCTGGGTTGCATTTCCAGCCTAATCCATACTTCTTCCTGGTCCATGCTACCTGAATATTCACTGTCACAGGCTTCTTCCGGGAACTCTGTCTGCCTTCCCTGCAGTTGCAGGCTGAAATCTTTTCAAAAGTATAAACCAGAAGAAGTGTTCCCTCTCCTCAGTTGTTTCTGTCTTGTATTTCAATCACAGTAAACACAAAATTAACCAACATAGGAAATTTGTACCAAGAGTGGGGTTGTTGCTGAGATAATCTGAATCATTTCGAACTGGTTTGTAGGAATGTGAGAGAGATTAAAGGTATAGGCTACAGAAGCCCAAAAATACTATAAGCAATAGGTTGTTCCGTGGTAGTCTGGTGGTAGTCTGGTGGTAGTCTGGTGGTAGTTTGGAAGACCAGAATGCCACACTGAGAGTAAGTAATGTGCTCCTTTTTGCATTTTTGTTCAGAATGGAACAAAATTAAAGCCCATTCATATCCAAGAATAGAGAGCTATGTTCTACCCAAGTCCTAAAATAATAAATGAGATTTCAGTTTTTTAATGTGTACTATTTGTTTGGGAGAGAAATTTAAGGTAATACAACAGTTAGGATTTGGCATGGTTATTATTAACTGCATTTAGTCAGATTTACAATAAGATTCAAGAGGAAATATCCAAGCAGGGAATTTAAAAAGGGGTGGGGGACGCAGCAGGAAGCTGGGCATAATGGAGCCAAATGTGTTTACAGTTGATTACAAAGTAGCTATTACTACTAAATATATTAGCAACATTTGACAAAATCTTGTAATTAGCACTGAGACAATAGAAAGTGTGCCTTTAAGGAAGATCTTTCTGATTCAACTCTAAAGGGTAGTAAAGATTACAAATTTATTTGGCAGGAAAGTAAACAGGGGGGGGGGAAGTGGGGCTAAAATGATGACCTCTGTGTGACCCTGCACAAAAGGAGCCACACAGGGAAGTATTTCTCCAGGTCCAGTCATGCAGGCATTAGAGAGCTGCTCCAGCTCAAGGTTCAAGGTTCATGTTCAAGTTGGCCAGCTATATCTCCACCCTCTATCAAAAAGTGGCATTGGGTATGAGATACTAGCTTTTCGGGCAAACATGGTAAAAGAGCCACACCATCCTGGAACCAAGGTTTGAACCAAGATTCCACAGAAAACTTTCAGAAAACAAAGCACAGCACAGCCAGATTCCTTGTGGAGAGTCCACAAGTGGGCTTTGAAGGCAAAGTCTGAACCGCAGTGGAGACTTCAGGATATTGAAAGTGCCAGAAACGTGCACCATCTATCTTCAAAGGGAAATTGAAGACAAAAATAGAGCCTAGGTCAAAGAGATCACACCTACTATGTGTCCCAAGCTTAGAGCTATTACAAATTTTGTTCCTTGCTGTGCTCCATTTTGGTTTGCTCCGGTTCAGTCCCTGTCCTACTCTATATAAGGAGATCTATTGACTCTGTGCCACCAGACAGCATAATATAACTCTGCTTTTCCATTTTACAAGGGCCACAGTTAAAAGGCAGCAGCAGAGGTTTTGAAATTTGGACCATGTAAACTTTTGCAGTTGGCCTAAACATTTTGGATTATGAAAATTCCCGTGAGTCTCTGGGAGACAGATGAGCATTAGCATAGTGTGAAAATAAAATGTCTAGTATGGGCACATTGTTTCAGTGTTTGTGGGTCGTTCAGCCTTTAGTCGGTGGAGCCTACATGTGGAAATAGGTCACTAGGAGCAAGTCTCCAGAGATAATATCTGCACCTAGTTTGAGCCGCAAAATCTCTGCTTGCTGACCCATGCTATGTGAATGGTTGCTGTTAGATGTTTTCAATGCCATGTACTTAGCTGTGCGTTTCCCCCCACAAAGAAGGACTAAATCTTCCTGAAGGAATAAGCTGAAATGAACATTTCTTCCCTTAACTTGTTTCTGCCAGGTATTTTTGCCACGGTGCCACAAAAACAGCTAACATAGTATTGTTCTCACACCAGTAAATACATCATACATTAATGGTCAATACTTAAATTACAGTTCCTAGATGCTCAATAGGGCTGTAGTTACTCTATATAGGGGGATCAGTCTCCACAGCTATTAGGTGTGTTCCTTCCATCCCATGTTATAGTCGGTGTAAAACTGAGGTGAGGGTCTAAGCGGTTAAATAAATTAACCAGCCTCACACCTTGAAGACAGAATTCAAATCATCATAAATTAAACAGCTGGCTGGACTGTACAGATGATGGCTTAGCATAGAAATAGCATCAGCATGTGGAGGAGAGAATTCAGCAAGAGGAGGGAAACTAGGATCATACATGGTAACTAACTCTCCCAACCCTGCAGACATGCAAATGGCCTTTTATAATCCATTCCAACCATCTCCCCAGAAGGATAAATTAATCTTCCAAACTTTGGCAGCTTTCTCCATGCTGAAGATTCACTTCCAGTGAATAGTCAAGACCTAACCTGCTTTATTAGGACATTATGTCAATCAGCCTGGGTTTCTCACTCAGCTGCATGAACAATAACTAATTGCAGATATTAAGCTTCCTTAATCTTGTATACAAGAACATTCATGGAAGGCTGACAAACACCCTAGCTAAACAAGGAATTTGATAAGAGAGAAAATAGCTTTATTCATTTCTGGTTTAAATTCTAACTTGATGAAATGACAAATTCAGTGAAAACATGCCTCCTCCTTCAAAGTGACTTCATGATGTAGATAATTTACCCCTTATCAGTAGCACACAGATTACAATTATCTGACTTTGCTAAAACAGAGAGTACTAAGTATACACACATGAGAATCATGAGATGATTCCTCGAATGTTAGTTTATACACATGCTAGATGCAGTAATTGAAGACAAAAGGTTTAAATGTCTTGCATAACTAAATGAGATACGTGAAGTCACAAGGATATGGCTCCTGAGTCTCAAGATCAGGCCATTCCTATCAGATATCAGCCAGTGCATAAAGGTATGCTGTGTTCTGAGCTCCAGGCCAATCAATAAAAAAATCCATAGGTGACTATCAGAAACACCTAAGGCATCCTACGTATTCTGGCCTGTTTCACCTTGCAACCTACCATTTTGAGATACCATCTGTATTTTCCTTCAGGGATTCATATAATCTGCACCCAACAGATTAAGTAAAATCTCAAAAGTATCTACATCATTGTTTTCTTTTTTAAAATTTCCTCCAACGTATTTGAGGACACGGTAGGTGAGTGCCTTGATATGTCAATGAAGCCATGAACTACATTGCAATCAAAGTCTTGGCAAGGATATGAAGCTCATGAAATTCTCAGACATTGCAACAGCTAATCAAAACTTAAATATTACTTTGGCTCAATATATGAGTATTTATAAAAACTGTAAGCATATGTACACATGACTTGGCAGTCTCAATATTATTATATTAAACAGATATGCATACACACAAATGCACAAGTTCAAAGATTCTAAAACGATATAAAGCAACATACTTTTCCCTGATAAAAATACATTTTGATATAGTCATACTATAGAACAATATATAGAAATTAAAATAAACTATTGTCTTTCATATCAACATGGCAACTCACAATAAATTTATATGAGCAAAAGAGATCAGGCCCAAGGATATCCATATTCTATGATTTTACATATGTAAATGTCTGAAGTGTGTAAAGTGAATCAATGATAAAATTTAGACTGGTACTTACCTTTAAAGCATAGGCATAAGAGGGGCTTCCAGAATGTTAGCAATTACAACATCTGTGGCTGAAAAAATCTTGCAATCAACACCATTGTACTTACTGTTCCCTTTCTTCTGCCTGTTGATAACTCTATTCCATATGAATCTTATGAAAATTATTCAAGGCATAGAAGAAGCAGTGTAGCAAATGCAAAGACATGGAGACTTCTGAGGTTGTTTATTGTTCTCTTAAACTAGCATGTTGCTAAAATTCTACATGCTCCCTCACTTCCAATACATATACCGAACTGACTTTTACCCACTAAATAACACAGTACACAATCATTTCTATCATGTGTAAAATGTAAAGCAAAAATCTGTTCACACAAACTAAAAGATGTGTAAATCTGAAGAACAAAACCAGGAGAAACTGTGAGCAGTGTTAATTAGATGTCTTAAGAGTTGATTTTAAAATGGGATTTTAATGGTTATAAATCTTGAGATCAGAAAGACTCACAATGTCATTAGCAGGACATCATGTGTAGAAAAGTAGGGTCCAGTAGTTTTGTAACCAACCTAGAGAATCTTGTGGCCTCCTGCTCCTCTCTCTTCTGAATATTGATGTCCCTTATCCCTTTATCCAGCCAATGGGGGGAGATTCAAGGAAGCCGCTGTCTTTCATTTACCAGAATTGTTCCTTTGCATGTTCAGGGAATCCTTTCTCCTGCCATGGTCATCATTTCTCTTGGATCTCTGCATTAGTCTCTCAATAGGGCCTTCAACTTCTAACATTAGCTATCAACAGTCTATTCTCAGCCAAGAGATGCTTCAAAAATGTAAACCAAGTCAAGGTATTCTTCTAGTAAGAGTTCCCAAATAGACTCTCACCCACAGTGAAGATAGAAGTCCAAGGGATACTTTACAAAGCCAGGTCTCTAGACTACTTCCACAGATGCTCTGCATACTCAATCCAGGTGGTTATATGAGTTCATCTGTTCCTCAATCCCTCCAGCAGAGCCAGAAGACAGAGGCATTGAGTTGAGTGGTACCTTTCCCTAGAGCATTCTTAGCCTAAGTATATCACTCCCCCATGATTTCCCCCATCACTTCTCTATCACTTCTCCATTACTTCCCCACCACTTCCCTACCACTTCTTCACTTCCCACATCACTTCCCTATTACTACCCACCACTTCCCCATCACTTCCCCACCACTTCCCCATCACTTCCTCATCAATTCCCCATTACTGTGCCCATCACTTCTCTATCACTTCCCCATCATTTCCCCATCGCTTCCCCACCACTCCCCCAGAACTTCTCAGCACTCTGCCATCACTTCCCCATCATTTCCCCATCACTTCCCCACCACTTCCCCAGCACTTCCTCAGCACTCTGCCATCATTTCCCCATCACTTCCCCACCACTTCCCCAGCACTTCCTCATCAATTCCCCATTACTGTGCCCATCACTTCTCTATCACTTCCCCATCATTTCCCCATCACTTCCCCACCACTCCCCCAGAAATTCTCAGCACTCTGCCATCACTTCCTCACCATTTCCCCATCACTTCCCCACCACTTCCCCAGCACTTCCCCAGCACTCTGCCATCACTTCCCCATCATTTCCCCATCATTTTCCCTGCCACTTCCCCAGCACTTCTTTACTTCCCCATTGCTTCTCCACTACTT